>NW_026716239.1:0-18039 GCF_029784015.1 Lycium ferocissimum
GGCCCCATGCACCGGCCCCTACGGGGTTGGGTCGTGACAGCGGTGTTATGATTGGATTGTTCTATTGTGTTGGCTTGATGCCGTGAGTTGTTGATAAATATTGGATTTCAGCACGTCTTGATTCGATATTATTTAGTATACTGCTGGTCTTTGTGATTCGAATATATTGTTGGCATACCCAGCATTGGTGTTTGTGACTCGGATATATTGTTTGCATACCCTCTGTTGGTATTTGTGATTCGGATATATTTTTTATATACCCACTAATGGTGTTTGTGATTCAGACATATTGTTGGCGTAGCCGATTGTTGGTACTTGTGATATTGAACTTGATTGTTGATGATGATACACGCATTGCATACATTCTCATTCATTCATGATGCATGGCCGATACTAGTGATGATCCAATATTGTTGATTGAGTGAAACTGATATTTGATAAACTCTTTTTACTTAAGAGATTGTGAGAAGGCCGATGTCCGAAGATTAATTCTGGAATCGTTGGTTGTATGAAACTGATATTTGATAAACTCTTTTACTTGAGTGATTGTAAGAAGGACGATGTCCGAAGACTAATTCCGGAATTGTTGATTGTATGAAACTGATATTTGCTATACTCTTTTACTAGAGTGATTGTGAGATGGCCTATGTCCGATGATCCATTCCGGCATCATTGTTGCATGGCTGATTCCGATGATATTTCCAAAATCGTTGTTAGTGCATGGACTCCACGGGTCCCCCAGGGTGGTGCCGGTGAGAACCCCCGTAGGAAAAGATCCGGGATCTCGCCTGTCTGTTGGTCAAAGATCCGAGACAGGTGGCACTTAGACTCAGCGAGTCCTTATTACGAGTCGTGCTACCGAAACGTCGATATTTCCGTTGATATTATGTACCGCATTTCAGCATTGCATTGCATCCATACATTATTGCATTGCATTGCATCATGGTTTGTGATTGAGATGCTTGGTGTTGCACTTATGATGTTGGATTCACGCATGATGTATTCAAACTTGGCATGTTCGGGGACTAGATGTTTTACTTAGGCGATGACGTGTATCTGAATCCGATTACATTTGATCTATACTTGTTGATTGGTACTTGTTGAATTACCCCGTAGAATCCTCCGTAAAGGTAGTTATTTGACTGCTTTTTAAGTGGTGTAGGATAATGGCCATTATAACGATGAGTTTACTCTAGACTAAAATTGCACTGGTGTTATTTGACTTGTAATTATTAGAGAGCAGTTGTGATTTGAAAGGTATTGATGTATACTGTGTGGTATATAGATGTATGACTTGATTGGGTTGTTATTATGTTTATCTGTGAATTTTTTTACTGATATGTGTTACTGACCATTGTCGGCCTATGATACTTACTCAGTACGCGTGGATTGTACTGATATTGCACTTGCTACACCCTTTTTTGGGTGTAGATTGTTTCAGGTGATTGATTGTGATACGAAGCGGAAATGCGCGGTGCCTATCTGGAAGGCCTCCTCCCCCTTCATTCCGGGATGGAGGTTGAGTCTTAGAATGTAGTGGTAATCTGAAATCATTAGTCGCTCTTGTACTAGTCTAGACCAGGTCATGGGAAGTTGGATCGAGTCTGTAATCATTTATTGGTTGTAATCTTATCGAATCTTGAGTTTATTAAAAATATTATGATGTTCCGCTGTTATTTCTAAGTACCTCTTGGTTTAAAATGATTTGTCCTTGTCAATTGATATGTTAATTGAATAAAGGGTTCGCCTACCGAGAAGGGAAAGGTAGGTGCCCGCGCGATCCTAAAATGGGTCGTGACAGAAGAACGTTAGTCAATCTATTATGCAGCACTTTTGACAGTATCTTGTTGGAAAAGGAGCTGAGACTAGTAGGTCCCATATCACTGAAAGTATTGACGACCTCCTTCTTTGGCAATAAAACCAAATTAGTATGTGTAATGAATTGTGGGATCTTAGAACCACAGAAAAATGCTCTAACCATTTGGATCGCATCTATCTTGATAACCTCCTAACGCTTCTGATAAAAGTGTCCTGTGAATCCTTCAGGCCCTCTAGCAGTATCCCCATTGAGTGAAAAAACAGCTTCTTTTACTTTACTCTCAGATAGCAACTCCTCCATGTTCTTTGCTGCTCTTCAGTAATCAGCTTAGGACCATTTTTCAGCAATGCATAATCAACTTCTAAAATTTTCTTCTCTAAACTGTGACTCAAAGAACCTGATTGCCTCAAAACCAATATTTGCTTCATTTTCCAACAAATTACCATTTGAATCATGTATTCTTTTCAATGACAATTTGTTCCTTCTGCCCCTCACATATGGATGGAAGAATTTAGTATTTCTATCTCTATCATTGAACCATTTCATACCGGCTTTCTGCTTCCAATATTCTTCCTCCAAGTGTAAAAATCTAATTAATTCAGCCTGTGCTTGATGTAGCAGCATTCTATTCTCCCTTAAAGGATTATTTTCAAACTACAACTCCTTCACTTTTATAGTATCTTCAATAGTGGCAATCTGCTGAAATATATTCCTATAAGTGTTCCTGCTCATTGTACTAGTGCTCTTTTAAGTTTCTTTAACTTATAATGAAATACATAAAATGGATTTCCACAGAAATTTGCGGTCCAGTTCTCCTTTACCACATCCATAAATGTATGATGCTTTCTCCAGAAGTTAAGAAACTTAAAAGATTTGATTATATGTTGGGCATTGCTGTTACACTCCAGATGTAATGGTGCATGATCTGAACCTTGTCTGATCATATGAGTCACTGTTGTGGATGGCATGATGTCTAACACTTGTTGATTCACCAAAATCCTATCTAACCTCTTGAATATGCTTTTTTTTTTTTTTTCAGTTCTCCCATTTCACCAGATGAATTTACTTCCAGAGAATCCTACATCAATCAATCCACAACTTTGTATACAGTCAGAAAAATCTAATGTCTCATTGGGTGAGACTGGTAGTCCACCTTGTTTCTCTTCATCAGATACAATGACATTAAAGTCCCCTCCTATAATCCATGGGAGGTCATGCTGATTGGCTAACTCCACCATGGATTCCCACAACTCTTCCCTCTCCTCTCTATCACATTTAGCATAAACTACTGACACCAGCCCTGATTGATTCAAGGATGAGTGAGTTAGTTGCAGAATAACTTGTTGTTCTGATTTAGAAATAAGTACACCTTTCCATTCATCTATCCAAAAGATCCAAATCTTTCCTGAACAGTTCACCTTGCAATTCTGATAGCCTAACTTCCTTCTATAATCTTCAATAGTAGTAGGGTCTTGAAAAGGTTCCATTAGGCCTATGATTGAATAATGATGCCTCTTCTTTAGTTCAATTAACCTCTCAAAAGATTTTTGAGTGTTAACTGACCTAATATTCCAAAATATAGCTTTGTCTATCATAGAGAATTACTAGATTTAGTCTTACTCCTCCTTGTTGAAACTCCTGCAACTGGAATGACAGGTTTTTGCTTATTTGTTGCTTGCTTCAATTTCTGCACACTTCTAGGAGATAAATCTGCCTCCTTTGCTATGTCATCAATGTTCTGAGTCAAATCTTCCTCCTCTTGACCATTATGATCAACTTATGGCTCTATCTCATCTTGTTTTCCATGTTGTGCATTCTCTACTGGTTTCACAGGCAAATTTTCAGTATTGTTACTCTCTGGTGGCCTTGTGATTTCTTTTCCTTCTTCTCCCTCTTTAATCTCTAATCCCTGAGCTAGTATAGAAATATCACCTTGATCTACAGCATCCTGTAGCAAATCACCTGTTTTATCTTCTTCCAAACCTTTCTCCAAGTTTTATGTTGACTAAAGTTTCACCAGTTTCTTTTGTGCCATGTTCCTTCTCATCTCTAACTGGAGTAACTGATGTGACCTTAGGACTCTGTTGAGATAATCTCCCCTTTATCATTGAGTTGTTTACCAAAGTTCTTCTCAATCCATCCCTTTGTTGATTCCCTCTCCACTTGATTTGATTCTTCCACCTGCTTTTCTTTACCCTTTTCATTAGTATTTACATCTTGCTGCATTGTAACAATCTGATTAGAAGCTTCAGCACCATCCTTTGCTTCTACCAACTTTCCATCTATAGAGTTCTGCACATTTGTCAAATTTGTTATATCCTCATCTGTGTTCTATAGAGCTGCATATTGGTTATTTTGTAGAGTTTGATTCTCCTTTGGTTTCCAAGAATTTTCATCATATCTACCTCTATGAAACTGCCTCCTATTCTTCTATTTTCCTCTCTTCTATTTGAATCCATCATTATCATTAGTCTCCACAGGCTTAGCCTTGTCTACTACTTCCTTCCCTTTCCTTGCTTCAGCATTATGTCCTTTGTGTCCATTAGCCTCAGAACTGCTGTGTTTTGCATAACTTTGATCACTCTTCTTCCTTTGATCTTCCTTGGTATTTTCCTCCTGTTCTTTGTCTGAAACTTCTTCCTCTTCCATAGGATACAATTCTGGATGTATAACATAACAGTCTTGTTCATTATGCCCTTGAAGTTTATAATTTTTGCAATACTTAGGGACATAATCATATTTGATCTTTATCCATTTGTCCACAATCTCCCCAGTACTCTTCTTTTTCATTCCTATATTGATTCTCTTTGGAAATTCTCCAAGCAGGTCAACTTCTACCTTCACTCTCACGCAGCTTGGCCTGGTTTTATTAACTGTCGCCAAGTCAACTTGTAACGGCTTTCCAACAGTAGATACTAGTGAAAACACTGCCCCTTTCACAAAATAATTTGGAGGTAAGGATGGAAAAGATATCCATGCAATTACGATCTTCGTTTCTTCCTCCGTAGCAAACCATAGATCCCATTTAAGCGTGCACATGGGGTATGACCAGTTCTTATATGTAATATAGAATGCAAGTTTGGACAATAAGGTTATGTAGTCGTCCAATGAAGTCGCATGTATTAATACATACCTATTGCTCAACAACCCGATAATACACTCTCCTTTCAATCTATACTGTTTTGGGATTAGAGTTTTCAATTCTTTCACATCAGGCCATCCATATGAAAACTTCCCAATGACAACATATTGTAGTCCTTCCTTGATAATCATATGCTCGATCTCCTCTTCATCCCATAGTACCATGGGTTCTCCATGCAGATATGTGACCTTCTTCATGGGTAGTGTAGGAGTATATGTAGTAATAGTTGTAGTTGGATTAAGGGTTGTTGCATACGTTTGGTTCGGTATAAGGTGAGTAGGTTGCATTGGTGGTGTTGTAGTAGACTGGACAACCATAATGGGTGACTGTCTAGTGGCCGGAATGGCCATTGCCACCGTGAAAAGGTTGAAGGTTTATTAGGGTTTCGGCCAGTTTTTAGGGTTTTGCTGAGAGAGTTTTCTCGTACTCCCCCAAATTAATTTCTTGCCTTCTGTTTCTTGGACTTGAGCATCCCTTAGCTTCTAAGAGCGGATTTGTTATGGAATAGCGTTTCGTTTACCTTCCGTTTCACTTTAGATCATACCAAAAGAAGAAGAGTTAGCCTTAACATACCTTAATCTCCTTAAATCCTTAATACCTCTCAAGCAGCCCACAAAACAATTCAATCTACAATAGCACAAAGAGGCCCATGATTAATACTAAGTAGAGACTACGTTCGTAGCTTAAGCTAGTAGCTCGTCTAAGTAAATTTGGGTAGTATCTCCCCTGTAACAAGGACTTCCTCTAATTTCATATACCAACAATAACAACCAGAGCAATCCAGCAAGCATAATTACCAATAACATTACACCATATAACAACCACAAGTCATTAACATTTCACGACCAATGCAAGCTCTGATTAGAACCCATATAACCCATATCACCCCTTATGAATTTCTTACTTTAACTCAATAACATCTTTAACAAGGTAACAAGTACACTCATCAAGTATCTCAGCCCTATACCATACCAAAATAACAAGAAAACAACATATGAACTCAACAATTCTCAAATAACAACTCTACACAGTAGTTCATGCTTACTTCAACCATTTACATCAACCAACACCAGTATAATCTTAAGCAAAAGAAAAAACATAATATACTTACCTTATATAGTATCCACAACTCAAAATCCAAGCTACTTCTAGCTTACAACAACCCTCAATATCAAAACAACATCATAGGAGAATTTTTCCTTACTTTAGCTAATCTTTGGTGTTGATTTGGGATGAAAGTATTTGGTTTCACCTTTAAGGCTTCAAGAACCGGTAGACAGGGTCCAAGAGGGTATAGGGACGAAATTTGGGTGAATAATGATCAAGAATAGCCCTTACAACACATCTAAAACGTCAAAAGTCGGCCACCGCCTCTAATTTCACGGCCCGTGAAACATTTCACGGTCCGTGAAGCTACCCCTCAAATCCAAAATTTTTGTTGCTGATTCATGGTGGGGCTGCCACCTTTCATGGGCCGTGAAACCATTTCACGGTCTGTGAAATTGGCCCTCAATTCCAACTTTCCAACGAACTTATTTTCTTCGATTAGTTTGACTCTGAAACTTTAAGATACATACGTAACACTTATTTAAAACCTTCCTTGACCTTATAGGGATTCCATATCCTCTCTGGGTTTACGGTAGTTTACTTATGTGACACCTCGAAAAAATTCATGTCGTCGTATGGTAGATAGACTAACGCAGGGTGAGAAGTATATGATGTTTCTATAAGTAAGAAATAGTACTTAATGGTTCTAATTAAGATTCCAAAGACGTTCGAGGCAAGAGAAGAAGGTTTGTTGATAAAGGCGAAGTATACATTGTGCTTCGGAAAGGTTTTGCAACGTTTCGAGTTAATTTTGACGTAATGATGCCTTAAAGAAGAGTTATAATGCTCCTTAGATTGTTAATGAAGTGTTAAACAAGTGCTGAGAAGGTTCCATAAGGATCGGAGATCAAATGAAATGACGAGAGTAACTTCAGAAAACTGGGAGTTATACGGCCAACTCATACGGCCCGTATAATTTATACGGTCCATATAAGGGACCGTATAACCTGTCCAAAGAAGGGTCTTCCACTGGAAGAATTATACGGTCATATATACGGACCGTATAAGTTATACGGACCGTATGTGTGTCCGTATAATACCATCAGGACAGATTTTAAGTTTTATATAAGGAGGCTCAAATTCATTTCTTATTTTCCTTTCTCTCCAACACTCTCCACACCTCTAGAGCTTTCCACACCCATTATTTACAAGAATCCAAGATAAATCAAAGATCAACATCATTAATCCAAGGAAATCAAGTGTAAGGGAGTCTCTGGTGGTTGGCAGTGAACAAGAAATCTCTTTGGATTGAAGCTAGGGTTTTTCTTCAAGTGAAGTATTTCCATCCAAAACTTATTTCTACATAATCAAAGGTGATTTTTATGATCATTTCATATTATTTAGAATATTGAGTGGTTGAAAGACTTGGATTATGGAAGGAAGTAGAAGATGGGTTAAAAATATGAGAATAGTAGTATTTTTTAGTAGTAGCTTCACGTGAATCATGATTCTTGACACGTTACAAGTATAATTATGTTATAAATGATATTGAGAATATGGGAGAAACATTATATGAGGATGAATGTGATGTCATATTATAGCTATGGTTATGAATGACTTTGATAGGGAATTGTGGGAATTGGATAATGTTGAACTTGTCAAATTATTGATTATGATATTATGGATATTGTTATTGATGTTTAGGAGTTATTATATCATATGGAGGAAGTTGTAGAAACAACGGAAATGCTGCCCAATTTTCGTTAGCTTTAGCTTAAGCTTGAGCATGTTTCCAATTATCTAATTCTAATACGAATTCCTTTGAAGGTAGAATTATGAACTTGGAAGGAAACGTTTAGTCGACAAGTTAGAAAGGCGAAAAGGTATGTGAGGCTAGTTCCTTATTTTCTAAGGCATGATTCCTTTTATCTTTCCATGACTTTCTTACATTTGGGAAACTATGAGTCTATGTTTATATAAGAGCTTCTCATGAGATAGAGACAAGAGACATGTTATGAATACAATAATGATGATGATGAGTATATGTCTAAAGATTCCAAAGCCTATGATATGGTATTCTTATGAAGTTAATGATTCCTTGATGATATTTATTGTTGCTACACTCACCTTATAATGCTAGTTCCTTCAAGGTGAGGCAGGATGATTATGACCACTCCATAATGGAATCGGGGATTCTCGACCTTACGTCACCCCGATAGAGTTGCAATTTATCCTTGATTTATTATGCATGCTTTATGATGAGTATATGATAATAATATTACATCGTACCTATATGGCCGGGCAGACACCGCTAAGGCGGGCAGCATATACACCATGTCTAGAGGGCATGGGCAGACTCCAATACTGAGCGGCATGAGATGTTTACCCCGGACGCGGGAGGCTTGGACGCGGGCTAATGATGATCACACCATACCTATATGGTCGGGCAGTTTATAGATGCATACTTGATATGATGATGGTATTCAAGATGTAAGCTAGCATGCATTGTTCCGTTTTAAATGATCTTCAGTTACAGGTTGTTCCTTATTTGATGTTCCCTTGTTTCTTCGATATGTTGTTATTGTTCATGCCTTACGTACTCAGTACAATGTTTGTACTGATGTCCTTTTCATTTGGACGCTGTGTTCATTCCCACAGGTAGACAGGGAGGTGGCCCAGATTCATAGGAGCTATTAGCAGATTTACAGGAGCACACCATTATTCCGAAGGTGCCATTTTTGAGATATTATTTTGTGTATATATATATATGGGCACGGCGGGGTCCTATCCCATCCTTATGTCTAGTACTCTAGTAGAGGCTCGTAGATACGTATGTGTGGGTAGCAGATGTCCCATGATGACTACATTGTATATTCTTGTATATCATTTTGCAACCGTGAGGGCCTATGTATATTTATATATTGCCTTAGAGATTATATATGTTCAGGTTGAGTACGATGACTAGCATAATGAGTGGTGCTCGGTAGTCAGCTCCGGGTACCCGTCATGGGCCCCTAGTCGGGTCATGACAAAATTGGTATTAGAGCAGTTCCGTCCTAGGGTATGTTTATGAGCCGTGTCCAGCAGAGTCTCGTTTATGGGTATGAAGCGCGCCACTTGTAATCCAGGTCATGCGGGGCATCTAGGAAAAAATGACCATTCTTTTTCTTATTAGATCATGCCATAGAGCCATGTTATTAGATTTTCTCCTCCCTAATTGTGCGTTGTGATTTCAACATGCCAGGTAAGAAGAAAAGCCACGGCCCGCCCGGAAAGAGGCCGGTGGCTACGGCAGAGGTGGATGGAAAGCTGAGACTCGCCAACGAACGAAGAAGGTGAATCTTATAATGAATCTCCATCAATACCTCTCACCTCCGCCTATTCTCGAAAGAACAAAGAGAGGTCTTTAGCTCAGCTCCTATGCTCAGGTTCCTCCACCGGGTGCTTCGGGTCAACAAATGACCGAAGCTATTTGGTTTAATAGCCCCAGCTAGTTGCCGCTCGTCGCCGGCGCAGTATGGGTCCAAGTGACAGGGTGACTAGTGCTAGAGTCCATGATTTCATAAGTTTAAATCCCCCAGAATTTTTTGGGTCAAAGCCGAATGAGGACCCGTAAGGTTTTATTGATGAGATGCTAAGAACGTTGAGAATCATCCATGCCTCTCGATACTAAATACGTGGAGTTGGCATCCCATGCATCCGGATATATGTCCTATGGTATAATAACTGGATATCTTCAAGAAAGGAAAATGCACCTCCCCCGGTTTGGCAAGAATTCGTAGATGCCTTCATTCGCCACTATTTTACACCGGAGGTTTGAAAGGCCCGAGCTGACAGGTTTCTAAATATAAAGCAAGGGAATATGAGTGCTCGGGAGTACAGCCTTCACTTTAACTCATTGGCTAGATATGCTCCGACTATGGTGGTTGACATGGGAGATAGAGTACATCGATTCTGTCACACCCCGACTTTGCTAGGGTGTGATGGGCACCCGACCCCATATTCGGAGCCGAGCGAACCCGCTAACTCTCATTACACATATGAACTTATGAATTAGTAAGAAATGAATACATAGAATTTTTTTTTTTTTTCATAAGTACAATCTGACATCATATGAGACTCGTGACACGAAACATAATAATATATCGGCTACTGGAGCCGCTTTCACATGACAACCCAATACCCACAACTCTGTCTGCAAAGTCTCTAACTCGAACAAAACATCATGGCACATATACTCTGACTCGGCAGCACTCCAGGACAAGTGGAGCCTACCCACTCCGCTGGACACCTTCTATACTAGCTTCAGCTCAGCTGGGTGCACCTGCGCGGCATGAAACGCAGCCCCCCCGTAGAGGAGGGGTCAGTACGAGCAATGTACTGAGTATGTAAGGCATAGATGGTAACATAGAAAGAGACGTAATCATGTGCAACAACAGTATGGAGCAGTAGAGTATATCATATGAGAGAGTACATGCGTATATGAGACATATCATGTATAAGGGAGTAAGCTGTGCATATGGGACATGTCATGTGTAAAGCTGTAACCTGTACATATGGGACATATCATGTAAAGCTGTAACCTGTACATATGGAACATATCATGTAAAGCTGTGACCTGTGCATATGAGTGCCCCTGGGGGCGGATGCCATGCATGCTCGTCTGGTCATATGGTATCATAGCGCCGAACAAGCCGGCTCACCCACATAGCGCCGAAATACGTCGCTCACCCATATATCCCGCGTCCGGGCATCCCGCGTCCGGGATGATAAGCCAACTGACCAGGTGGCAATGAAACATGTTTCCTTCCCATTCCCCCATATACGTATCCCATCCCCCCAACCTATATACAGGTATGGCATGCATGAGAGCCCAAAGAAAGTCATGAATCCATCGGAGTGACGTAAGGTCGGAAACCTCCGATCGCATTATGGAGTAATCATGGCCGCTTTGTCTCACCTTGGAGGATCAATAGCCATAAGGCGAGATTATCCACGTAGAACATGTCATAGCATATCGTGTCATGTCATAGCATATCGAGTCATGTCATAGCATATCGTGTCATGTCATAGCATATCATGTCATGTCATAGCATATCATGTCGTGTCATAAACATTTTCTCATATATGACATCTTCATTGTCATCATAGAATCATGGTCATTGTTTTAGTCATAAAGACTATCAAAACGTGAAACTTGGATTTTTGGAGAAAAAATGAGTATTTTAGAAAACATTTATAAACTTTTAAGAAGAAAAATCATGCTTTGAAGTCATGCCTTGGGGTCGAGGATTAGTTAAAACAACTATTATTTAGTAGTCGGGATGATGTTCAAGAGTTTCCTTTAACCGTAGTACGAAATAAGCCAAACGAAAATAGTTATAGGAGGAAATTAGGGAATAGTGGGCCCACCTCGAGTCAAACGAGGCGGCGTACACAATTTACGTATAATACGTTTCATGACAAGACTTAGGAGAGTTTTAGGGTGATCGGATCTTATTCATGCAAGTTCTAGGTGTTTAGACATTTCTTTCAACTTTTCGTGAGCATTTAATTCAACTTTACTGAATGAATAGTAGTCAAATTCAAGCTCGGATTTCTAGAATTAGAGTAATTCCCGAGACACGTATTCAAGCCTATTACATCTAAGACATGCCAAAGAAGGATAGTGAAGCCTTACATACCTTTTCGCCTCATCATGCGCGACTCAAATTCAAGTTCCAAATCCACCAAAATCTACAAATTGGTCACATTTACCAAACCTTAATTGCAGTGCATTTAGAAGTAAATTCTCAAAGTAACACTTGTCTACCAAAATTCCCCGGCAGCATTTCCCGTAAATGCGCCCATCCATCGAGATTCTAACTCGGCCCAATTCAACAACAACAACCCGAGAATGGAACTTCGACCACATTATCAACGACAATACCAACAATTCAATTCAATTCAATTCAAATCAATTCAATTCACACTACTCCATCTCTAACCGTTAAGTTCTCATTTTTCATCATAAAATCTACAACGACATCAACTAGGATACCACATGAAGTCAATTCATCATAGCTTGCCAAAACATCACCATTCTGCCACAACACTACATACATATTTCCATGAACTTTCCATCTTTTTGCATATATTACAACAACAAGCAACACACTACATAAAGTTAATCCATTCTTTCCACATAACATTACATATACACGCCAACCATACACACACATTACAACACAACACACACATTTCCATGAATTTTCATGCATTATCATCCATTTCTATATATTTCAACAACAACTAACTTACTACATATATTTAATTCATCCTCCCTACACAACACATCAACACACACCACGGCCAAACCAACATCTACAACTTCAACTAAAATCTTCACACTTTCATTGTCAACGTAGAATTCGCAACAACAATAATCAAAATATCGACTAAAATACTTGGTTCACCATTACCATAGCATACCAACCTCACGGCCACATGTATGTTTTTCACACTTCCATGAATTTTATCAACCTTTACATGCCACAACATACATAATTACTTATAACACATAAAAATAAATTGATTCTTACCTTTCCTTCTTGCCTCCCACTTGACTAATTGTAACTTGCAAGAATATGAAACTTTCTTGCTCCAATGAATAATCCACCTTGCTAAGGGCCCTTCAATTGGTAGGAAAATAATTTTTGCAAAATTTTTCTCAAGGTTCCTTTTTATTCAAGTAGGGCCGAATGGCCTTGGTGTTCTTTCTCCCTCTCCCTATTTTTTCTTGCTTTCTCTCCATGTCTTGCATTAAAGATGAACTCATGTGTATATATAATTATACAAGCATGTGAGGGGCACATGCCTCCTCCACCTCTCTAGATTTTTCCTCTCTTTTTCTTGAAATTTCTTGAAATTCAACAAAGAAGACTAAGTGTCTTCTTAAGCAAGCTTGAACCATGTAATTTTCATAATTTACAATTAACCCCCATTTAATAAAATATGGCATAGCATTCGGCCAACATGACATTCTTCAAGAATTTTCAAGACTTTTGTGAAATTCCCATTTTGCCCCTAGCCTTCCGCAATATTACCATGGCCATTTTGTGAATTTTCCTTTTACCCTTAACCTTTCAACATTTCCATACTACCACTGTTCATAAATAATATTCATGACAACTCGTATATTAAAATATCTCTTGAAAATGGTCTTGTCTTTAACCTGCCACGACTTTCTCGAAATATCCGAATGTACGAAATACGAGATATAACAGATTCGTGAGTGGCTTAGGGCCACATTTGTTCAAAGACTGCTTGACAGCTTCATTGTAGGAGGGGATGGACATTTCCCGTATTCAGGCTCATGCCCAGAATTTAGAAGAGCAGCAACAGCCGCAGAAGGGTAAGCATGATATTGATAGAGGACAGAGCAAGAGGGCCAGGTCCACCGGTGCTAGTAGTGAGTATAGAGGGGGTCCGCGGCAACAATATTCCAAATATTCGAGCCAGTCCATGTGTTACACCTCGCATTTTGCACATTTGAATATTTCGAGTTAATGGCGGGAAGTTAAGGACGTAGTTATATTTTCCGATTTCGTTTGAATGCGCAAGTCGCTTATAATATTAGTGGCATGGATTATTAAGGGCAAATTTGGAAATTGGAAATTTGTATGCATGACTTGTGGAAAAAGATTCAAGGTGGACTATGGCCACATGGGTGTAAAATACGTGATAAAAGCATGACCATGCAAGACTAGTCATCTTTTATTATTCAAGAAATTTCTAGAAAAGTTGGGAAAAATTTGGAGAAAACAAATGGCCCATGGCCGGCCATGCTTGTAATTATATATATATATATATAAGTAAGGACCAAACAAGACATATTCATCATCCTTAAACTCTAGAAAATTCAAGACAAAGAAGAGAGGAGGAAAAAAAAAGGGGTTCGGCCATTGGAGAGGCTGGCCGGTCAAACCCCTCTCCAATTTGATCATGAAAAATTCTCTCCTTCAAGCTTTCCTACTAGTGAAGGGTCCTCGTCGACGTGGAGTAGTCGTTGGAACAAGAAAACCATCCGTTTTTGCAAGGAGTTCTAGCCGAGAAGAGGAGTTGGAGGAAAGCAAAAGGTTCAATCTTTATTTTCATGTGTTGTGCATGGTTTGTGGGTGTTGTGGAGTGTGGAAATGAATAGAATTCATGAAAGTATGGTGTGTTGAAGTGTAGTCGTATGCATGTTGTTTGGTGAAGGCATGATGAACAAATTCTATTTAATGTTTGATTGATGTTGTTAGGGATGTTTTGTGTATGTTTGGCATGTAGAAATGAATGAAGTTCATGGAATCATGTGAATGGGAACTTGGCCGTGTAGGGGCTGTTGGATAGAACATAATGAACTAATTTCATGTAGTGTATTGGTTGTTGTTTGTTGTGGATTATGTGATGAAACGAAAGTTCAATGGTCTAAATTGAGGTTGCAATTGTTTGTGGGCTGATTTGCAAGATAATGTGAATTCAATATAGCCTCTTGTATCGATGAAAATGATGTTGCTAACATATAGAATTGTTGATATAGTTTATGAATTGGAAAGAAAGAAGTGTGTTGTTATTGTTCTAGTTAAGTTGGAAGACTTCGGGTGAGAGTAGGTGTTGGTTTGGATATCTTGAATTATCTATCAATATTGTTGTTATGATTGTTGGTTTGGCGGTTGAATTCCGGATTGTTGTTGATTGAAAAATCGGCCAAGTTAAACTTGGTGGCATGGTATATTTACAGGGAAATGTCTGCGAAATTTCGGTAGCCAAGTTCATTTAAGAATCAACTCAAAGGCTTCTAATCAAGGTTTGGTAAACATGACCAAATTGTGGATTTTAGCGAGTTTGCAACTTGAATTTGGAGTAGCAGAAGGAGCGAAAAGAGGTATGTAAGACTCCACTTTCCTTCTTTGGCATGTCTTAGACGTAGTAGGCTTGAACATGGGCCTCGGGGATAATTCCCTTCCCAAAAAACCGAGACTGAAATTAGTTACTATTCATTCAGTAAGATTGAAGTAAATGTTCATGAATGGTTGAAAGAAAGGTCTAACCACTTAGAACTCGCACGACTAGGATCCGATTACCCTAAAAACTCCCATAAGTACTGCCATGAAATGTATTATACGTAAAGCATGTGCACACCACCTCATTTGGTCCGAGGTGGGCCCACTATTCCCGAATTCCCTCTTATTGTTCCATTAGGCTTATTTCGTACTATAGTTAATGAAGGTTTTTGGTTATCATTCCGACCATGAAACGATAGTTGTTTTAATTAAACTCTTGACCCCAATGCATGATTTTTCCTTCCTAAAAGTTTACAAGTGTTTTTCAAAACATTCATTTTTTCCTCCAAAACCAAGTTTTACAATATTGGGAAGTCTTAATGACTAAAAACGACGACCATGGTCCTATGACGACATAATGATAATGATGATGCCGCATGTGAGAAAGAAGTCTACGATGAGAACGTCAAGGATATGTTCTTACTATGAATAGGACGACATGGAATGTTAAGCTATTTTTTCGAGTTTCGCCTACTCATGAACGATGACTATTTTCAAAGGTTTTAAGTAAACAAAATGATGATCATCATTCCATGTTCTCTTTAATGATATCTCGTTCATTGATAGTCTCACCTTAAAATACTTGTTCCTTCAAGGTGGAGACAAAGCGATCCGGTTAATCCATAATGTAATCGGAGGTTACCGACCTTACGTCACTCCGAGAGACACGTAACTCCTTCGTCCCATTAATGTCGTTTATATAATAAATGTATATGATGCATGATATTCGTCAATGTATATGCGGGGAATGGGGAGAACCGTGTCCACACTCGATTCACACGTTTATCATCCGGACGCGGGATATGGGAAGGAAGGCCGTACGCGCGTCTCTGTTTACGTATATATATATATATATATATAATGTGACATATTTGGGACCTTTGTTTGGGAGGGGGGTGGGAGCCGATGAATTCCGGTCAGAATCGTGAGTAAAAAGTACCGTTTTCGAAAAGTATCTGTTTTCTATGTACAAGAATAAAAAAACACCGTGTTGAAAAAAGGAAAGCTAGGCATGCATGGCCTCGCCCGAGTGGCACTCACGTATACATGTGTTACTCCTTTTATCCTATGATACCGTCTATGTTTCCATAAAAGTTATTACTCTCCGCACGGTGTTTTACACGTGATATGTTCCATATGTACACATACGACTTTCTCATGATATGCTTCACTGCTTACTATATTGTTCTTTCATGTCTTACATACTCAAGACATTGCTCGTACCGACCCCTCTCTTCGGCTGGGTCGCGTTCATGCCACGCAGGTACACCCAGACGGATAGAAGCCAGGATAGAAGATGTTCCAGCGAAGTTGGCAAACTCCATTTGTTCTGGGGTGTCGCCGAGTTAGCGTGCTATGCCATGATGTCTTGTTTGAAGTTAGAGACTTTGCATACGAGTCGTGGGTTTCTGTGAGTCGGCTTGTACTACGATACAAGTTCGTATAGTTATATATTTTATTTGATTCTAAAGCAACGAAGGAACATTTCTGCAGCCTTGTTATGTATACTTGACGAGAGAGATTTCAAAAAAAAAAAAAAATTAGCACGTAGAAAGAGTCGCTGGGTTCGCTCGGCTCCCACGGGGTCGGGTGCCCATCACACCCTAGCGAGATCGGGGTGTGACACCACGACGAGCGCACCTCTCGATTTGCGTGTGCAGAGACGGATCGACCCATTTATTCGGTCCGGGCCGAGTCTCGAGGGTCTCGGTGTCCTCGCTTGGGAGGGATCCTAGCCGCCGGAGACCACCCGTGCCGGGATGTAGCTAGTGTGGCAGACCCATTCCGACTGCCGCCGCCGAGGTTCGTATGCTTGCTATGCCTCGCGGTCGTTGGGTATACATTCGAGATTGTCCATCGATGAGTGGTAGAGTCGGGGTTCAAATTGCCGTGTCGCACCGGGTTCTTTCTGCTCCGTGCGCCCACAGTGCGTACCTCAGACCCACAGCCGTGGCAAGGCAGGAGCATCCGCCCAGGCACCTCGGCCCCGTATGCATGCTCGCCGACCCCGTATGTATGCTTTAGCCGAATGATAGGATCTTGAGTCCTCCCCGGATGTGGTTACACGTATTCTATCTATATTTTCTCATGACGTTTATGCATTGATTGATCCGGGTTCTACGTTGTCTTACATTACTCCCTATATTGCTGATCTTATTGGGGTGAAACCCAAGCCAATTAAACCTTTCGAGGTATCTGCTCCACAGATCCCGATGACAATAGCGAGGCTTGTACAAAAAATTATGTGATTGTGGTGTGTGATAGCCAGACTACTGCTGATTTGATTGAACTAGAAATGTTAGATTTAGATGTGATTATGGGCATGGATTGGTTGGCTTCTTGTTATGCTAATGTGGATTGCAGAATGAAAATAGTCCGATTCCAATTCCCGGGAGAACCCGTGAATTGCATATGTTAGAGCATGCACGAGCAGAGTAGTGAGCAACTATATGCGTATAAATCATCTTTTGAGACTGTTCGTAAGTAGATTAATCAACGCCGAGTATCGGGATAATAGTCACACTCGGACTCTTTGAATATCATTACAAACCATGTCGTATAACGCCTCGTGGATCATAGACATGTATCGTTAATACGGGGCAACATAAAAGTTATGGTCATTAGTCAATATAGAGGTTTTAGGAATAGAAACTTTCATGTACTTTTCATTACCCGATCGTATAGAAAGCTCGAGGGCAAGAGTTCGACTATTTTTTAAGAATTCTAACACGTTACGTAATAAGAATCATAAACATGCTCTAACTTATGAATAGAATTACCCCAAAGCTCATATCTTATCTACTTACATCTAGACATGCCAAAAGAAAGAAGGAAAGGTTTTTAAAACCTTAGCACTACTCGGAATCCTTCGCCCGCGTTCTTTGCCTTTTAAATAAATAAGTTATCGTTAGTAGTTACATATCTGTTCACCAATCCATAGCCCA
>NW_026716240.1:0-17866 GCF_029784015.1 Lycium ferocissimum
TTCAACTTGATTTCTATCATGAATTTCTTCCATTTTAGCATACTACAACACATATAAATCGTTCATAACACATGAAACATAATTAAATCTCACATTTCTTCTTCAACTCCACAATTTGCTTAGGGTTTGCAATTGACACAACGAACGGTTTGATGACCCAAACAACACTTCCACGCTACTTGGGGACCTCCAATTAGTGGGTTTTCTAGGACAAAATATTTTTGGGATGGCTAAATCTTGGTCTTATTTTTTTTTTCTTTGGCCGAATGGTGGTGGTTCCTCTTCAACTTCACTCCTTTTTTTTTTCTAAGTGTTGAAAGTGTAGAAAGATGAACCCTTAGTCATCTTTTAAGCCCTCTCATGAATTATACATGTGTCCATGGCCCACACAAGTGTTGGACCAATTAAATTTTGCCACAAAAATGTGTGGGACCATCTACCATCCACACGGCCAAACATGGCCAAAATTCAATAATTCCCAACTTTGAATTATTCCACTTTTGGTCCCAAATTTCCCTAAAGGTTCCATGCCAACCAATTCATGAACAACTTACGCCTCAAAATAAAATCGAAGGTCAAAAATCTCGACTTTGCATCCCGGAATGGTTTTGGCCCTAACTTATCATAGTCAATCCGGATTGTCCCGACGTACAAAATGCGGGATATAACACCACCCTCCTCTATAACTGTTGGCGGTGCTCTTTCAGCTCGCTTTTCTGCCACAATCTTGCCCTTTTGGGCTGCCGTAGCTTTTCTCTTTACAGTCATTTCTGAAATACACAACACACAGTTAAGGAAAGAAAAGTCCTTATATCATGGCTCTAACACACGATCTTATGAAGAAAGAAGGTCATTCATTCCTAAAATATCCGCAGCCTTCGATTTATAAGTGTGGCGCACAACACACTCATAACCAAGACTCTACTGGACACGGCTCGTAGACACGCCCTAGGACATAACTGCTCTGATACTACTTTTGTCACGACCCAACCGGTGGGCCATGAAGGGTACCCGGTGCTAACCCACCCGGGCACCCAGCGCTAACCCACCCGAGCACCTCTTAACGTATATTTTCATTCATATCTAGGTGAGCCACATAGCTTGCTCATAATTTACATACATCAATACTGCTAATCTCGTTAGGCAACAACACATTTATATCATCATCAATAACGATGCCTATATATATATACACAAGCCGATGAGGCTATCAAAATGATATATAAAATATGCGCCAACAAGGCTGCAAGACATCTAACCATACACAACTGTCTACGAGCCTCTAAGAAGAGTAGGTAACATCATATAGGCAGGACAGGACCCTGCCTTACCCATATGTATGTACACAAAAGAATAATACCCAAAAGTTGTAGCTCCGGATGAAATGGAGCTCCTCTATGTAGTAACTGAAATAAGAAATCTATGGATCAAGCCTGACACCCTGTCCACCTGTGGGCATGACGCAGCGTCCACAAACGAAAGGACGTCAGTACAAATAATGTACTGAGTATGTAAAGCATAATCAACATCATAATAGGAGCATAAGAGACAACATAAGAAATAGCATAAGATATAGCATAAGATGGGAGAATCAGGAGGTAATAGAGCCATTTGTACCTCTAGTAGCCTTCATCATATCTACTTACTTATCTTTCATAGGGACCCTCCATTTCTAATGCTTACTCATGCATATATACATACATATACATATTCGTATTCGTATTTATTCCGTACCCAACCACAATGGTTCAGTGATTCACATACCTGGCCAAATCCGTACCCAAGCCAGTGGTGCTCGCGCGATAGGTATCATACCCGGCCATATAAGCACGGTGTTACACAATAGTTATACATACTTAGACACGTATAAATAAGAGCCCATAGGTATCATCAACATCATTACCATCATTGTTTTCGTTAAGTCTATTCTTGGAGGATCAACTATCATATAAGGGATGCAATGGAATCATGAAAGTATCGAAGATCATGAGCTTTAGTAACTTTAGAGATAGAATCATTTGGAGGACATTCTGGCACTCATGAAAGGGTATGTAGTAAGGGAACCATGCCTTAATGAAAGAAGGGTTAGCCTTACATACCTTTTTGTCTTCTTATCTATTTAACGTCCACTGTCGAAACTTGAATAATCTACATTTAGAAGGATTCATACCATAGTTAAGCCTTAATGATACCCTTAAACCTAAACTAGAATAATTCATGATTTAACGAAAATTGAGCAGCATTTCCCCTATTCCATCGACTTCCACTATACTACAATACAACTCCCAAACATCCACAATATCATAATCAAGTAATCACATTACATTAAGCCTTCAATATTCACTCTCATATTCAACTTATACTAGCAACTTCATACCAACTTTTGCACATTTTCATACAAAGCTTCCTCATCACCATTATTACCTTCCATAACAAGATTATATCCATATCATGCTAAGAATCATGACTCAAGTTAGCTTACTACTCACAAACATCATAAAAACTACATTTAGACTTCATTCTCTACTTCCTTCTTCTACCCAAGTTTTGCTACAACCAAGCATTCTCAATAACATGAAATAAGAATGGAAACTACCTTTTTATTCCATAGGAACAAGCTTTGGAGCAACTTGTCACGACCCAACCCCGTAGGCCATGACTAGCGTCCGAATTGGACACTCCTACGCACCTGATATTCAGAATCAGCATATTAAACTTGTATAAATACAAATGGTCCCACATAGCCTCAGATTATCGCATAAGAGCAAGCATATATCACAAAAGCCGGCGAGGCTGTCATAATGTACATAACATGTCGAATATATGCATATGCAGCCGACAAGGCTGCCACGGCGAATGGGACCGCCCAAAAATAAAACATACGAACACATCTATATAGAAATAACCATAACCCACATACATGTCTACAGACTTCTAAACAGAACAGCGGAATCATATGACGGGACAGGGCCCCGTCGTACCCCTGAATGAATATATACATATGCAACGGAAGAATATATACCAAAATGTAGGCTCGGACGAAGGAGCACTCCCAAATAGCGAGTAGGTGTCTAGGTGACGGATCACCAAGCGGGCGTACGTACCGCGGGCATGAAACGCGCCCCCCGAAGAAAAGGGGTCGATGCACGGAATATGTACTGAGTATGCAAAGCAAGAAATACAGTAACAGAATCATAATCGAAACAAGAGATGCGGAAAATAAATATAATATGCGAAATGTCAAAATATTTACTTTAAAAATACAAATCATGCATGGGGCTCTTAGAATATGGTCGCCCGCCCGTCGTCGGGCGCCATAACACGACATCACACCGAAGGTTTCATATCTCCGTAACCGACATATCCCCATAACACATCATAGCACACCATAACGCCATAACGCAGCATAAAACCAAATATAAACGAAACCCGGCCCTCCAGCGAGGAGCTCGGTGAACCGTAACACAGCATCACACCGGAATATAACATAGTGCGCACGAAACATAATCGGCCCGGGACTCGGTGAAAGATGTGACGATCATATGCACGAGCAGAGTCGTGAGTAACCATATGCATAAAAATAATTATCACAAACTCAATAGGTAAATAAGTAATCCATACTAGGGAGTTAAGGTGATAGTCATACTAAGTCCTTTCCGAAAGTCGCTAGAAACGAACATAGAAAAGTCTCGGGGCCCACGGACGGGTATCAACCCCATCCGAGCCCGCCTATGAAAGTTGGGGGATATTATGCCTTATGAAATCTCCTATGAACGTTTCGGGGCGATCCGAGCTCGTCTACGGAAGTTACGATCGTTCGTAGTTACGGAGCCTTTTAGGAGCAAAATTCTTTACATAACTTTTGAAATTCAACCATATGAAAACATAAGTGCCTTAGTTAGGCTACATTAAGAGAGTAAATCTTTAGAAGCGAATAAGATACGTATATAAGCTCGGATCCCGAGAGTGGAGTTACCCCGAGGCTCGTGTCATAGCCTACTTAACACTAGGACATGCCAAAAGAAAGAAAGGTTAGGCTTTACATACCTCGTCTGCTCTCGACGCTAATCCAAACTTACGTCGCGGACTTCCCAAGATCTACAATATGTCATTAAATGCCAAACATTAGCTAAAGGCATTTAGGAATTCAATTCCAAGTGAACACTAAATTCTACAGAAATTTGGGCAGCATTTCCCCTGTAAATGAACCCCGAGAATTTAACTCGGCCAATTCAACAACAACAACACCAACAATCATTCTAACAACATCAACAATCAATCCGAAATGCATTATAGCATTAGTAACTCTCTTTTACATCATTCAACAACATTCATTATATTCAATCAACTACTTACATTCAAGTCAACATCAACATTCATACGTTCAATTACTAATCCGAAACCCTTCAAACAATATTCAAGAACACTTTAAACAATCCGCACAATATTTCAAACAACCCAAACAATATATCAACTCACCCGAATTCACCTCCAAACCCGGGAACAACACAACTACATTCCTTTCTCCCAAATTCATGAATTACGCCAACATTTCACACATTAACAATGTCATTTTCACAAATGTAAAATTTACATAAGAATCACATTAAGGTGCCAAACGTCCCACATCAACTACAACTTCAACTTGAGTCATTAAATCCTCATTATAAGCATGGAATTCACCACGACAACAATCATAATACTAAATAGAATTGATCCATTCTTTGTCATACAACATGGCCTATATTCGGCCATCACCACACACATACATATTGATGATTCTCATCCATTTCTTCACACTACAACAATCAAAACATGATAGCTAGAATCTAGTTCATTACCTCAACACAACATAACACACATACACGGCCATACACCATGCACACGGCTTCACCTCCGCATGCAATTTTTTTCATGAATTTCATCCATATTTACATACTACGACATACATAAACCATCCATAACATATAAAAACAAGATTAAACCTTACCTTTCTTCACAACTTCACAACTTGGCTAAGGTGGTGAATGATGAAAACGAGCAACTTATTGCTTCCAACAACACTCCCACGTTAATAAGGACCCTTCAATTAGTTGATTTGCTAGAAGAAACAAATTTGTTGATGGCTATTTCTTGGTCTTGAATTTCTAGGTTCTTGGCCGAATGGCCCTTTGCTTGGCTTCTCAAAGTTTCTTGATTATTCTAAGTAGTGAAGAAGATGAAGAATGAAATAATTGTCATCTTAATACATATATTTATCATCCATGTGGCCCTTGGCCCACACCAAGGTGGACGGCCACATGCCCCTATTTTTTTTTCTTTCATGAAATAAACACTTTCCATAAATAACTTTTGACCCCAAATGTTTTCTTAATATTTCCATGCCAATAAAATCATACACAACTTATGTTTTTAAAACAAACAAAAATCTCTACTTCGTATCCCGGAATAGTCTTGCCCCTAACTTATCGTAGTTAACCCGGATTGTCCCGATGTACAAAATACGGGATATAACACAGCTATCAACTCGTGCAAAAACCCTAGCTACAATGCCCAAGTATTTCTTGAAATCTACCAACCCTCAGAAGCCTTCGAACACATAAACACTTTGATTCTTGCTATTTGATCTTTGTAATCTCTTGGATTTGAGTGAAATATGTTAGGAAGAGGATTTGGAGCCTTGGAGAGCTTGGAAGAAATGTGGGAAATGAAAAATGAGCAAGGGTCGGCCTTGTATATAAAAAGAAAATCTGACCCGACCCGATTATACAGCCAATTATACGGGCCGTATAATTTATACGGTCCGTATAATTAGATCGTATAATCTTCCCAGGTTGCACCCTACTCTGGAACAAATCTACGGACCATTATACGGGCCGTATAATTTATACGATCCGTACAGATATTTATTAACCGGAATCTTTCCGAATTCCATTCTCGTCGAGTCGTTTGATTTTCAATCCTCGTGGAACCTTCTTGGCACTTATATAACACTTAATTAACCATACAATAGGCCCTATAGCTGCCCCTCAAGATATTTCTAAATAAATATTAGCTCAATTATAGCGGAAACCATCCGATCATGACTTACATTTCACTTCCTTCAACAAACTAAACTTCACATATTCGTATGACACAAAATCTTATAGTATGCAACTTAAGCTATCTAACACTTCCCTTAATCTCATAAGGATTTCATAATCACCTTATGCTCACACTAGCCTACCCACGAGGAAACACATCCGGAATTTTTCGAGGTGTAATACAAATGAATTTGATAAAGGGCTAAGAAAGAACAGGACGAAACAGACCAAATTATAGTATAAGTAAATGGTAATCGAACAAAAAAAAATTCAATGAGGATATTGAGGATCGGCGCACTACAACATTCGAGGATGAATGTTTTTAAGGGGGGAAGGATGTTACACCCCGTATCTTCGAATAAGCACTTATCAAATTTGAAACATAAGTACGTTGAGTTATGGTTAAGTAAAACCACTTTGGAATGTAAGGATCAAGCATTATTAAGTCTATTTAATGAGTGAAAGATGTATATAAGGTATACCGGAAGGGTTTATAAGGAAATGAGTGGAAGAAATAGAGTAGTACGACTTTGGAGAAAGGATGGGTGAAGTTTTGTGTAAAAAATTTGGTCCAATTTGGGGGACAAATATCTCTTAGCATATGAAGTGTTTTGAAGTGAAACAAAAGCCTAAAATAAATTTCGTCGAGTCTAGTTTCCAGAGCAATAAACCTGTTGTCAATAAGACATCGGAGTAGAGAATTATGGACGTTACAAGTTCGGCTGACAGAGCAGAAACGTGTGCTACAGTAATTGCTACAGTACGACTTGCCACAGTACTGCTACAGTGACCCCGACCCGAATTTGACCCCCTATATAAAGGGTAAAAAATACTTTTTCCGCTAGATTTTTCCCCAAAAACTCAGAAAAACAGTTGAGGGTGTGAGAATATCAAGAATTGAGCGATTTTCAAGTGGCGGAGTATTAGTTTAGGTGCGAATAGCGCGCAGTGGTGATTGCGGTATTGTTTGGCGGTGGATTTTGGTTTGGATTCTAGGTGAACACCAAAGATATTTCAATTTTAGTAAGATAAGGTATGAATCTCTCTTTATTGATATTACTTTTAGTTCATTCACGAAGATAGAGTTATCAAATGGTCGTATAATAAAGTTGTTGGTTGTGGAAATTGGAAAAATGTCCTGAGGGATATTTTATGGTACATATTGGTGTTGGAGATGATGTTATTAAGGTTGATATTGTTGTTGTTGTTGTTGGTTGCTGAATTGAGATTTCATGCTAGGTATATAAACAGAAGAGATGCTGTCGAAATTTCGACAGATTCTAGAAAAGTTTACTTGAAAGTTTAGCACAAGTATACTACGATAAGTCTAAAAATAGTATGAATTCCTTTTATTGTAGATTTGTGAGTTCGAGAAGTAGAAGTTGAGCGAATAGATAAGCTTTACGGTATGTAAAGCTATCCCTTCTTTCTTTTAGGCATGAATTACATAAAATGAGCGAACGACGAACATACATGACTCCAATGAACTCTAGTTCTCATGTTACACCCCTCGTGTTCGTCGTGGTAGAACCTATGGTTTCCTAGTCGGGTATGCCCTTGGAATAGAGACCCGAGCTAAAGTTTGGGGGTAGGAAATGTCTTACCCCATGTACAAGGATACCAACAGATATTCCTGGCAATTTATAGAGTTAAAATTTGAACGAATCGAATCTATGTGATCCGAACTGAACCAGAAAAACCTGCAGGACACCAGTCATCATTGACGGGTCGTCGACATGTTCGATAGACCATCTACGAGCGGCGTCGATGGGATCCCGCAGCGATGCTTCTGCTGGCGCAGGTCGACGGGCAAGTCGACGGATCGTCGACACGACGACGGGCCGTCGACCCGCTCGTGCCTTTTTGGCTTCCAAGTATAAATAGGTGGTCCATGACCCTATTTGATACTTTCCTCCTTCCAAAAATTAGAAAACCCTAATATATTCTCTCCCAATATTTTCCATCATATTAGTAAAGATTTGCCAAGACCCGGACCCCGTAAACCCGAGATGGTAAAGAAGAAGGTTGCTTTTAGGGTTTCTTCAAGTTATGGAGTGTAGGGAGTTGAAGTTGAAGTGATTCTTGGGATTCTTGACCCCTCAAGGTATGTAAATGATTTCTACCCTTATATTTAAGTTGGTTATCAAGATTTTAGTGATGTTAAGTAAAAAGAGGGTAATTGTGGAATTGTTAAGTTGATGACGGGCAATGTAGTGATATAGGGTTGTTTTAGGAGATGATTGGAAACGGGTTTACGTATATATATATATATATATATATATATATATATATATATATATATATATAAGTTGGTTATCAAGATTTTAGTGATGTTAAGTAAAGAGAGGGTAATTGTGGAATTGTTAAGTTGATGAAGGGCAATGTAGTGATATAGGGTTGTTTTAGGAGATGATTGGAAACGGGTTTACGTATATTTCGATATATATATATATATATATATATATATATATATATATATATATATATGTGTGTGTGTGTGTGTGTGTGTGTGTGTGTTGTCATTGTTGATGTGAGTATTGTAGTTGATGTGGGATCGAATGAGAAGTTGGAGAGTTGTAAGCTTACAAGGAAATTATTGTCTATAGTTCGTTGAGCTTTATGCGCATTTGAGGATGGCTAGTAAGCGAAGTAAATAGCCTAATTACGCCCTATGTTATCTTAATTGTAGACTTGCAAGTTCAAGAGGTAGAAGTTGGGTGATTTCGTATACTCCAAGGTATGATAAGACTAACCTTTCCTTCTTTTGGCATGATCCTATGATATGATCCAACAAGAGAGTAAGCAAGATTTCATATTACTCTACTCTTAGAAGTATTAGGAGTACTTCAGTCTTTGATATTCAGGTACCCTATTTATGAGTGATCCTTCTGTTCATGGGTCCAGTCTTATGTAGCCAGTCCTATGTATACAGTTTATTCATGCATTACATTTATTATATATTATGTATATTGACTCGTGACTAGAAGGCGTTATATACGCACACATATCAGGCGTTATACACGCGAATATTAGACATATGCAAAGTATGAGAAGATATATAGGCGTTAGATGCGCATTACTACTGTGATGATGATATTGAGTATGGCCACAGAGGATCCAATATGATATGATGAGATGCCATAGAGGCTTCCAGGCGTTACATACGCACATACATCAGGCATTATATACGCACTCATATAGATGCACGGTCATCATTGATAGGTATGAGCATGCATATTATGTGCCCAGAGGCATTATCAGTTACGCAGATTTATGCGTATTTAGGCAGATACTAGTTCATACAAGTACATGCGACTTTCAGTTATTTCAATTTATGAGTTCAGATTTTATCCATGATTCTCATGTATATTTCTGTATATGTTGTTCTTATGCCTTACATACTCGGTACATTATCCGTACTGACTCCCTGTTGCTCTAGGGGCTGCGTTCATGCCCGCAGGTACGTGGGAGACGGACAGTGGTCCGGCTCGCATGGGACCTCTAGATCTAGCAAGGTCGCACGCTCCATTCGATCTGGAGCTACAGTCAGTTTTTGTATGCCGCTTTTGAGATGTGTATGCATATAGGTATGACGGGGCCCTGTCCCGTCCTTTCTACAACTTTCATTCCAGTAGAGGTCTGTAAACAGTTGTATGTAGTAGTCAGATTATGTAGCCTTGTTGGCTTCTATTCTTTTGTGTACAGTATATGTAGCAGCCTAGCTGGCTTGCACTGTTCTTCCGTATGTTGTGTATTATATTTCATCGAGTCCCATAATGGGCCGGGTACATATTATATTTCACCGAGTTTCAAAATGGGCCGGGTACGATATATTTGTCACGACCCAACCGGAGAGCCGCGATGGGCACCCGGTGCTATCCCACCCGGGCACCTCTGAACATACTTTCACATCACATCTAGGTGAGCCACATAGCTAAATCATGTTTTCATTCATCATTCATATTAATTCCCTTTGGGCGACAATTCACTTATAACATCATTTACAACTATGCCCATATAAATGTACAAAAGCCGACGAGGCTTAACAAAATAGTATCCCAAAATATAGGCCGACATGGCCAAACATATCTAACCATATACAAATGTCTACGAGCCTCTAAGAAGAATACGTCATATCATATAGGCGGGACAGGACCCCGCCGTGCCCATAAACGTGTACACAAAAGAATCTATACCAAAAGTTGCAGCTCCGAATGAAATGGAGCTCCGCTATGTAGTCTCTGAATAAAGCAGCTATGGATCAAGTCTATCTCCGGCCACCGCGGCATGACGCGCGTCCACAAACAAAAGGACGTCAGTACGAAGAATGCACTGAGTATGTAAAGCATGATCAATATCAATATGAAAGCATAATAGACAGCATATGAAATAACATAAGATGGGAGATAATAGGATCATCGTCATAGCACTTACTTGCTTTTCATAGGGACATTCCATTTCTATTGCGTACCCGTGTACATACATCCATATCCGTACTCATTTACCTTTCGTATCCATTTTCGTATTCGTATTCATATTTCCATTCACACTCATGTTCATATCGTTTACATCTCATATACATTGCATATACATATCCTTTACATAACATTTACATATACTAAGCATATTCGTACTCATATTGATGTCATATACATAGCATTTATATAGCATACCCGACCACGAAGGTTCGGTGTTTCACATACCTGGCCCTACCAAGGCTCAGTGTCATACATACCTGGCCCTACCAAGGCTCAGGGTTATCCGTACCCAACCGTAGTGGTGCGCACGCATTACATATATACAAATCTACTATGTTCTACCCGGCTATATAAGCTCGGGGTTTCATAATAGCCACTCATGGGCACATATACATATAAGCATCTTTAACATTATTGTAATCGTCATTCATTACATCTTATCCTTAAAGGATTACTCGTCGTATAAGAAACTTAATACAATCGTATCATATCTAGAATCGTAAGCTTAGTAGCTTTTAGAGATAGGATCATTGGAGAACATCGTAGGCTCATAGAAGGATAGATATTTGGCCAAAGAACCATGCCTTATGAACGAAGGGTTAGCCTTACATACCTTTCCGTGCAACTATTATATCACTTGCATGCTCCTCTTCAATGCTCACGTTTCTACCTTCATTAGAGTACATACTAACATTAGAGAATCAATGACTTAGCATACATGACTAAAGCTAGAGAAAATTGGACAGCATCTCCTTTATTTATACAACTTCCTTCATATCTTATATCAACTCCCAACATCATTAATAACATTAACAATATCATCACGATAGCCTTTATTCACCTAAATTATCCTTACTCCTCAATTCACTTCAAATCATTCACATTCAAGGTCACAACACACAATTTCGCTTATTCATATACGATGTCTATTCCATGCTCTCAACATCATTTATAACATGATTATAATCATAACGTATCAAGAATCATAACTCAATCCAAACATTTACTCAAAAGTGACTATTCCCACATTCATGACCCATTTCCTATATCCTTTTGCAATCTAAGTGTTTCAACTTTCAAATACCTTAAACAACATGGAAATGTCATAAAACTTACCTTATATGTTGTAGGAATGAACCTTGGGTGCAAACACTTCACTTGAGAATAATCCTAGTTCCACCCTCACTTGGATTCTTGTCTTGGATGAACTTTAATGGGTTTATTATACATGATTCACTTGGTTTGATGAAGTTGAGCACTAGTTTTTCTTGAAATATGGTGGGAGAAGTGTAGAGAAATATCCTAGAGAGAAGTGGAGTGAAGTGGAAATGAAATGAAATAAGACTTAGTCCCTTATTAATAATCCATCGAACCGTCCCGACCACTTCTACGGACCAACATACGGTCCGTATAATTTATACTGACCGTATGTCTAGCCGTAGATTTGGTCCAGAGGAGGGTTTCAATCTGGGCTGGATGTACGGCTAAACATACGGTCCGTATGTTTTATACGGCCAGTATGTTTGGCCGTACAATGTCCAGTCATCCCGAATTCATTCTTGTTGACTCGTTTGATCTCCAATCCTTATGGAACCTTCTTGAAACTTGTTTACCACTTCATTATCAATCTAAGGGACATTATAACTCTTCTCGAAGGCCTCATTAAATTGTCATTAACTCGTTACTCGTAAATCCTTTCCGATACTTATCGTATGCATTGCCTTCTCTTGGCAACTTTCTCGTCTAATCATCGAACATCTTTGAAATCTTGCTTAAGGTCATCAAATGTCATTCTTTACTTATTGAAACACCGTATACTTCGTGGTCTTCGTTAATCTATTCATTGTGCATCAACGAATTTTTTTTCGAGGTGTAACATTCTTCCCCCCTTAAGAACATTCGTCCTCGAATGTTAAGCACTTTGGAATTCTACGAAAATTTCGCCAGAGTTTTCCCTATAATATGGCACTACCATCCTATCACAACAACCCATAATAACAATGCCTCACAGGGCCACAACATAATAGCAATATAATTTGGCCACACACGATCCAAATGCATAAAAGAAAACATACATACCTTATAATCTTGATGTCTCATCTTGGCCCTCTTCCGGGGACTGAAATAGGTGTGGATATTTGGATTTCTTCCACTTCCCATGTCATCTCTTCTCGATTATTATTTCTCCACAAAATCTTAACTGAGGCCACTTCTATGTTTCTAAGCCTCCGTACTTGCCTATCTAATATGGCAATGGGTATTTCTTCATAAGTTAACTTTTCTGTCACTAGAGCATCATTTACTGGGACGATCCTAGTAGGATCTCCAACACATTTGCGGAGCATCGAGACATAGAAAACTGGATGAACTGACTCTAAATCAGGAGGTAGATCTAATTCGTAAGCTACTTGGCCTACTCTGTGCACAATTTCATAAGGCCCAATGTACCGGGGACTTAACTTCCCCTTTTTGCCAAATCTCATAACGCCCTTCATCGGCGACACTTTCAAGAATGCCCAATCTTTAACTTGGAACTCTAAGTCCCTTCGACGATTATCCGCATAGGACTTTTGACGACTTTGGGCTGCTAACAACCGATCTTGTATGAGCTTAACCTTCTCTATGGCTTGTTGGACCAAGTCTGGCCCTAACAATTTAGCCTCTCCTGTTTCAAACCACCCAATTGGGGATCTACACTTTCGCCCATATAAAGCTTCATACGGTGCCATTTGAATGCTAGAATGGTAACTATTATTGTAAGCAAACTCAATGAGTGGTAAGTGATCATCCCAATTACCTCCAAAATCTAACATACATGCCCGTAACATATCCTTAAGAGTCTGAATAGTACGCTCAGCTTGTCCATTAGTTTGTGGATGAAACGCCGTGCTAAGGCTCACATGAGTCCCCAAACGCTCTTGGAAGGACTTCCAGAAGTTAGCCGTAAACTGAGTTCCTCTGTCTGAGAAAATAGATACCGGAACACCATGAAGTCGCACTATCTCTTTAACATAGAGCTTTGTATAATCTTCTGCCACATATGTCATTCTAACTGGTAATAAATGAGCTGACTTAGTGAGTCTATCCACAATCACCCATATGGAATCATACTTACGTCGAGAACGGGGTAAGCCTGTAATGAAGTCCATGTTAATCACTTCCCACTTCCAAGTTAGAATTTCTATAGCTTGCAACAATCCGCCCGACTTTTGGTGCTCCATTTTCACTTGTTGACAATTAGGACATTGAGCTACAAATTCTGCTATATCTTTCTTCATCCCATTCCACCAATACATGGATTTAAGATCATTATACATTTCTGTTGCTCCGGGGTGGATAGAATAACGGGAACAATGGGCTTCTCTCAATATTTGGTGGCGTAAACCTGCCACATTAGGAACACATAGTCTGCCTCGACATTGGAGAATTCCGTCTCCTGCAATCTCAAATGATGACTCCTCTTTCTGAGGGAGTGTATCTCTGTAATGCATCAGCTTGAGATCTTGGTATTTTCGCTCTTTCACTTCCACTACTAGCGACGAAACTGCTAAATTCTGAATAGTAGTTCCCCTGCTACCTGAGTCCACTACTCGAACTCCTAGGCTAGCTAACTGCTGGAGCTCACGAGCCATTTCTCTTTTCTCCGGTTGTGGCCATCACACAAACTTCCCATGGATCGGCGGCTAAGAGCATCAGCTACAACATTTGCCTTTCCGGGGTGATATAGAATGTCAACATCATAATCTTTTAGCAATTCCAACCATTGTCGTTGCCGCAAATTCAACTCTTTCTGCTTGAAGATATACTGAAGGCTCTTATGATCTGTGTAAATATCTACATGGACGCCATACAAGTAATGTCTCCACATTTTTAATGCATGAATCACTGCAGCCAATTCAAGATCATGGGTTGGATAATTCTTTTCATGTTTTCGTAATTGCCTTGAAGCATACTCAATTACCTTGCCATGTTGCATCAATACACGGCCCTAGCCCAACGCCCGAAGCATCACAATAGACAACATAACCTTCCAATCCCTCCGGAAGTGTCGGGGACCGGTGCGAAGTCAATCTATCTTTTAGCTCTCTTGGAAACTACGTTCACAAGCATCTGTCCATTGAAACTTAACCGATTCGGGTCGCCTTTGTGAGTGGTGTAAATAGAAGAGAAACTTTTAACAAATCTCGGAAATAACTAGGCTAAGCCTAGAAAGTTACGAACCTCCGTAGGAGTTGTGGGCCTTGGCCAAGTCTTCACGGCCTCAATCTTTTGGTCATCTGCCACCGAATACCATCTACCGAAACAATGTGCCCCGTAAATGTAACCGAGTTCAACGAACTCACACTTAGAAAATTTTGCAAACAACTCTCGGGTTTGAATAACTCTAAGGACAGTACGCAAATGATCCGCATGTTCTGCCTCGAATCTAGAATACACCAAGATGTCATCGATGAACACGATCACGAACAAATCTAGGAAGGGCCTGAACACATCGTTCATCAAATCCATGAACACTGCTGGTGCATTAGTTAGCCCAAATAACATTACCCGGAACTCAAAATGGCCATATCTTGTCCTGAAGGCTGTCTTAGGGATATCTTTCTCCCTAACTCTTACTTGATGATACCCGAATCTCAAATCTATCTTGGAAAATCATTTGGCACCTTGTAATTGATCAAATAAGTCATCAATCCTCGGAAGAGGATATTTATTCTTAGTCGTCACCTTATTCAATTGCCGGTAATCGATGCACATCCTCAAAGAGCCATCTTTCTTCCGAAAAAACAATACGCCCCCCCCCCCTCCCGGGGATGAACTAGGCCTAATAAAGCCTTTCTCAAGCAAGTCTTTTAATTTCTCCTTTAACTCTTTCAATTCTGCGGGAGCCATTCTATAAGGAGGAATAGATATGGGCTTGGTGTTCGGCAACACATCAATAGCAAAATCAATCTCCCGCTCGGGAGGAAGGTCTGGAAGCTCTTCCGGGAACACATCCGGAAATTCATTCACTACGGAACCGACCGAAAGAGTCGGCGGTTCAGCCTCTACATCTTGAACCCGAACTAGATGATAAATACAACCTTTTGTGATCATTTTCCTTGCCTTTAGATAGGAAATAAACCTACCCTTTGGTGACGCCGTGTTTCCTTTCTATTCTAAAACTGGTTCTCCCAGAAATTGGAAGCGAACCATTTTCATTCTACAATCGACATTGGCATAGTAAGAAGCCAACCAATCCAAGCCCATAATGACATCAAAATCCACCATTTTTAACTCATGCAAGTCAATCATAGTACGACGATCACAAATCACAATTACACAATTTCTATATACTCGGCTAGCTATTACCGATTCACCAACGGGGTAGAGACACCTAAAAGGTTTGATCGACTCGGCTTGATTCCAAATCGACCCGCAATATGTGGAGTAACATATGACAATGTGGAGCCAGGATCTATCAAAGCATATACATCATGAGAAAATACCGATAATATACCTGTGACAACATCCGGAGAAGACTCAAGATCTTGGCGTCCAGCCAAAGCATAAATACGGTGTGGCCGAGGACCGCTAGAACCGGGACCCTCCCCTCGCCTCTACCATGGCCGACCGGGCGCATGCGAACCGGCCCCAGGCGTATGTAAGATGAAAACGGCTATCGACCCCGAAGGTCGGGTCCTACCTCTACCACCAACCGAGGGGCATCGCGCATAATAATGGCCTGTTGACCACGCGGAAGAAACCTCTCGAACCTAATCTCGCACCGGCCCAATGTAACTTCCCACACTGGAACATCGTGGTACGGGTGGCCTCGCCTGACCCGAATCACCTCTAAACTGAGATCCCGAAAAGCTTTAGCTCGGCTCGGGATGAGTAGATTTATCAAATCTCTGGCCTGAAAATCGTGAAGGCGCACTAGTCATAGACTGGCTTGAGTGCCTCGAAAACTTCTGTCTGTGCCCGCCTCTGTACTCACTCATCGGACCCGAAGATCTGGCCCTCTTGCTATGCCTTCTATCAAGCTCGCGCTCACTTCTTTGTTGTTTTAGGCTTTCTTCTAAATTCTGAGCATGGGCTTAGATACGTGAAATATCCATGTTGTCCTGAAGGGACGCAGTCAAGCACCTATCCATCAAATGTGGCCCTAGGCCTTTCACAAATCGGTGCACTCGATCACCCATATCCGCTACCATGGCCGAAGCATACCTAGCCAAGGAATTGAAGCATAGACTATACTCTAGAGCACTCATGCTCACCTGCCTCAAATTTAAGAACTTGTCGGCTCTAGCTTGCCGAACTTTCGGAGGCAAATAATGTTGGAGGAATGCATCTACAAATTCTTGTCATACCGGAGGAGGTGCATTGGCTCCCCATGACGCCATCCAAATCGTGTACCAATGAACTGCGACATCTCTCAATCTATAGGACGCTAACTCCACCGATTCGGTATCCGAAGATGTGTATCAACCAAAGCGTCCTCAACATACAATCAATGAACTTCTGAGGGTCCTCATCTGGCTTTGATCTAAAGAATTCTGGAGGGTTTAAACTAATGAAATCACGTGCCCTTGCACTAATAGCCCAATCACCTTTACCGCTTTGTCTCCGAGTCGGCGGGAAGAACGATTGAGTAAGCAAATGAATGGCCTCTTTTTACATCTTGCACGAAGCATCCGGTGGAGGAGGCAAGGTGCGCGGAGCTAGGGCGGAGAGCTCCCTCACGCTCCTCTAATATAGGCACCGAACGGAGGACCGAGATTGAGCGCCTCGGGGACTCACTTTCCTCTACTACCGGTGGGGCTCTTTTCGACCCACCACGCACGGTCTTGCTACTTTTGGGCTCGCCGTAGCCTTTCTCTTTACGGGCATTTACGAAATACACAACACACGGTTACGAAACAAGAAGTTCTTATATCATAGCTCTATCGCATGATTCTTATGAAGAAAGAAGCAATATTCATTCCTAAAATGTTATATCCCGCATTTTGTACGTCGGAATATTTTAGGACAATTGCGGGAAGTTATGCAAGCACCATCTTCAAAATTATTTTAGTGCATAAGTTGGTTATGAATACTATTTATGAATATTATTGGACGGAAATATTGAGAAAGGCCCAAGGGCAAGAAGAGAAATTCGCAAAATCGGGCCGAGGAAATAATGCGGAAAACTAAGGGGACAAACGGTAATATTGAGAAAAGTCGAGGGGTAAAATAGTAATTTCACAAGATTCAAGAAAAAGGGTGGAAATGATGACAAATAAGTCATCTTTTGTTAAAAAAATGATAAGAAAAGAAAAATCAAGA
>NW_026716241.1:0-33895 GCF_029784015.1 Lycium ferocissimum
TTGATAGTTGTGGAGTGTGGAAATGAATGAAATTCATGAAAATATGGATTATGGTGTTTGGCCGAATAGGTGCATGTGTGTAGAGGTGAAGAATCAATTTTGTTTAGCATGTTTTGGTTGTTGTTGTCGTGAATTCTATGTGATGAAAATGAAGGTATTGAATGGTTTAAGTTGAAGTTGTGATTGTTGTGAGTTTGGCCGTGTATATGTAGTATTATATAGGGATGAAGGACTAATTTTATTTAGTATGTTTGAGATGTTGTGTTGCGGATTCTATGATGTAAATGAGAGTTTAATGATCCAAGTTGAGATTGTAATTGTGGGCTGTTTTAGGAGCCAATTTGATCCTAATGTGGTTTCTTGAATTTATGATAATAATATTGTTAACGTGCGGATTGTTGGTATAGTTAGTGAATTTGACGGAAAGAAATGTATTGTTGTTGTTCTTATGGAAATTTGAGGTTCCGGGTTTCATTATATAGTGGATGGACTGATTTGAATGTATTGTGAATTTTCTGTTATATCCCGCATTTTGTATAATCGGATAATTCGAGACAATCGCGGGAAGACGACAAGCAAGGTCATATTTTATTTTGTTTGACATGTGAGTTGCTTATGAAAAATTTAGAAGTAAAAATAATGAGGAAGGTCAAGGGTATAAAGGGAAATTTGCAATATGACTCGTGGAAATATGGAGAAAGACGAAGGGCAAATTTGGAAGTTGGAAAAATATTTCATAAATTACAAGAACTAGCCAAAAATACAAGGTGGGCTTGAATTTTTTTAGAAAAACCAAAGGCCCAACCGGCCAAGCCATGGGCTAGGCCCATGACTAATTCATACTTGGTATTAAATAAGATGACTAAGTCATCTTTATCATAAAAACCTCTAGAATTTTCAAGAAAAGAAGAACAAGAAAGAGAAGGAGAAAAGTTGAAGGCCATTCGGCCAAAGGAAAAATTTCAAGAGAAAAATTTCAAAAATTTTTACAAAAATCTTTTCCTACCAATTCAAGGGTCCCTAGCAAGGTGGAGTGGTTTTTGGAGCAAGAGGAACACCTATTTCTATAAGTTGGAATCTCTACTCAAGTGAAGAATTGAAGAAAAGGTGAGGTTTGACTCTTTTTGCATGTTATGGATGATGTTGCATGTGTAGTGTGTAAGAAAATGGATGAAATTCATGGAAGAGGAAAAAAAGTGGTGTGGCCGTGTATATATATATGTGTGTGTGTGTGTAGAAAGCATGTTCTAATTAATTTATTTAGTGTTTGGTTATTATTGTTGTGAATACTATATTGATAATGGAAATTGAATGAATTTGGAGAGAACGTGGTTGTGTGTGTGTGCATGATATGGCCATGTAGTGTGTGGTGTGTATGTGGCCGTGTATACTTGATGTATAGTCATGTACATTGGTGAGTTGTGAAAGAATAATGAGCGAGTTGTAATTAACATCTTAGTTGTTGTGAAGTAGATGTTATATCGCAAATAAAGACTTGATAAGTTTGGTGAAGTATTGGCAATTGGAAGATTGCGTATATCGAAAAATAATGTTCTTGCATGATAGCATGTAATGATATTAGTATGATGTTGATGGAATATATATTATAAGGTTGTTATTGTTTCATTGAAGTTGGAAAGTTTTTGGAAGAAGTAGTAAATTGATTGAATATGGAATTGTTAGTATTGTTGTTGAGTTGTGTTAATAGTTTGGCCGGGTTTGAATTCCCGGGTTGTTGTTGATTGAAAACTTGCTGAGTTGAATGTTGAGGATGGTATATTTACAGAGGAAATGCTGCCGAAATTTCGGTAGCCAAGCATTACCTTAAGATTTCAACCCTAAGTGTCCTAATAAGGATTTTGGTAAACATGACCAATTTGCAGATTTTGACGAAATTGCAACGTGAATTTGGAATAGCTAAAGGAGTGAAAAGAGGTATGTAAGGTTTTCCCTTCCTTTCTTGGCATGTCTTAGATGTATAGGCTTGATTTCGCGCCTCGGGGACCTTCCTAACTCCTGAAATCCGTAATTGAAAATAGCTACTATTCATTCAGTAAGATTGAACCAAAAGTGCATGGATTGTGAAGGCAATGTCTAAACGTCCTAGAACTTGCAAGAATGAGACCCGATTACCCTAAGACCTTCGTAAGGAACGTCATGAAACGTATTACACGTAAATGGTGTGCGCCGCCTCATTTGACCCGAGGTGGGCCCCTTTGTTCCCGGATTTTTCCTTATTGTTCTGTTGACTCATTATAAAGTAGAATCCAATGGAAACTTTTGATTCTTATTTCGTTATCGAAAGACAAGTACTGTAACTATGCTAACAAGGATTTTCTATGATGGCAATAGAGATGCCAGATATGAGAGAGTGACTACAACGCCCTTATTTTCAAAAGTTAGAAATTATGATTTTAAAGCGTGACTTTTCTTATTAAAAAGTTTATAAATGTTTTCAAAAATATTCATTTTTCTCCAAAATCCAAGTTCTACGTTCTTGATAGTTTTTGATGACTAAAACGACGAATATAAATTTATAATGGCAACGACGATGTCGAACATGAGTAAATGTCTACGACGAGTATGTCAATAGCAGGTACCTACCATGAATATATATATATGACTATGTTTTACTATGACATATGTATGTAAATGTATATGTATATGGGGAAGGGGGAAGAGTAACCGTGTCCCCGATTCACCGCTTACATCCGGACGCGGGATGCCGGACGCGGATATGGAGAGCCGTACGCGGCGTCTATATATGCGATATATGATATATATGATATGTTGTGTTGGGACAACTTTGTTGGGGAGGGTGGGAGAGCCGATGTACTCGGCCGTCCGTAAAGGTAAGAAAAGATGTCCGTTTTACTAAAATGTCTTGTTCTTGGAATGTCTTGTTCACGAAATGTCTTGTTTACTAAAATGTCTTGTTCTCGAAATGAACCGTTCATCGAAATGTCTTGTTCTTCGTATACGGGGATACGGGACAACGTTCGAAAAAAAAATGGGCTAAGCTTGCGTGGTATACGCCTACGGGGCATACACGTACGGGTTACTTCGTACCCGGGGATAAAGCTCCGTACATCTATTCTGTTGTGACTCGTACTCTATATTCATTTACTATGTTATTATGCATGCCTTACATACTCGGTACACTATTTGTACTGACGCCCCTTCATGTGGGCGCTGCGTTTCATGCGCGCGAGGTTAGCGGATAGCGGCAGCCGATCCTTAGGAGTTTCCCTCGGCGGTATTTTTGCGGCGCTCCGGTTGTTTCGGAGCCCCGCCCCGTGGTACTACTTCGTGTATATATTCGGGCACGCGTGCTCGGCCCCTTTCTATGTATATGTGTACTATGTTTAGAGGCTCGTAGACCGATATGTACAGTAGCTATTTGGTACTCCTGATGGTCCCCGTCGCTGTATAGCATGATCGCAAAGCTTATTAGCCTATGTTTATTATTGTGCTAATTATGTTAATGCTAGTTAAAGAAAAAAAAAACGGTGTAGTTCATATGTGCAATGAGAGTCAGCGGGTTCGCTCGGCTCCGAATATGGGGTCGGGTGCCCATCACACCCTAGTAAGATCGGGGTGTGACATTTCCGAAGCGTTCTTGAATTTTGTTAAGTGATCTTGGGTTAGTTTTGAATATGCGATCGTTGATATAAGTTTGAATGTATGAAGTTGAATTGAATATGCATGGATGTTGTCGAATTATGTAGAAAGGAGCTATTAATGTTAGAATGTGTTTGGAATTGCTTATGGATATTGTTGATGTGGTTGTTGGTATTGTTGTTGGATATTTGGCCGAGTTGATTCTCGGGGTGTTGAATTTACTGTGGGAAATGCGCCCAAATTTTTGTAAATAAAGTGCGAGCTTAAAATGGGATTCCGAGGTGCCTATGACGAATGTTTGGTGTCTAATGACGTGTTGTAGATTTTGAGAAGCCGAGACTTGAGTTTGGATTAGCTTAGGAAGCAATCAAGGTATGTAAAGCTTACCTTTCCTTCTTTTGGCTTGTCTTAGATATGGCTAAGTTGTGATTTGTTATGAGCTTCGGGGGTAATCCTATTCTTAACGTCCGAGCATGTTTACGATCCTTATTTGCTTCTTGATGATGGCATCCTTATATGGTTTATATGTCCTTGATGCGATTGGATTTGAAATGCTATGTATATGGTTTGTTCCGAAAGGATCTTATGCTTAAAAATGTCCGTAACTTTCACAGACAGAACCGGATGGCTTTGATTTGTTCGTAGAAAGTCCTACAAGTGAGTAACGTTCGTAACTCTCCGAGGCGGACTCAGATTGGTTTGACGTATAACTATGGTCCTTTGATATATTTATGACGTTTGATATGTTTCCGGTGATGTCCGAAAGATGTTTAATATAACCTTTGTCCCGACTTCCAAATGACAGTCCGTTAACACTATTTCTTATTGTAGTCGAATTATGATCCTTATGTCTTTTGTATGACTAAATTTCTAAAGTTGCAAAAAAGTTGGTTTTCAAAAGAATTTTGTTCCTAAACGAATCCGAAACTACGAACGCCTGTAACTTTCAAGAAGGGGCTCGGATCGCTTTGATATCTTCGCAAATGATTTCATGACGAGTAATGACTTTAACTTTCATAGGCGGTCCCGGATTGGGTTGACGCTCGTTCGTGGGTCCCGCGACTTTCTATGTTTGATTCTAACGACCTATTTTTAAAAGAACTTCATGTGGCTATGATTCCAACCCCCGAGTATGATTACTTATTTATCTGTCGAGTTTGAAATGAGGATTTTATGCATATGATTTTGATACGTAACTATGATTTCTAAAGCTCTATTTGATATGTTCCCGAGCGATCTTCGGAGGAAACTTGATTTGACTATTGTTTGGCATTTAAGTGAGAGTTCGACTAATGGTTAGCTTTACATGAAGGTTCGATTTGATTATTCTGTTGAATTGGTAATGATGATTATGTGTGTATATGGCTTCTCACTACACTGCTTGTGCGTATGATTATTGCCTCTTACACCGAGTCCCTCGATAGAGGGCCGGGACACGCTATGTATATGATGATATGGTGATGACATGATTTTATCCACCGAGTCCCTCACTAGAGGGCCGGGACACGCTATACACCGAGTCCCTCACTAGAGGGCCGGGACACGCTATATATCGAGTCCCTGGCCTAGCGGGGCCGGGATGCAAATCTCTTCAATTTCATGCTATTTGTATATATATGATGATGATATGATGATTCACTCGTTCCCCGAGTCCCTCGCTGGAGGGCCGGGACACGTTATATGTTATATGTGTGTATTCTGAAGTATGATATGTATTCCGAAATATGATGTGACACGAAGTCTAATATGATATATGATAACATGATGATATGATGATTACTTACTCATGTTTCTAAGTCCCATGACGACTCGGATATGATATGGATATGCACGAATTATGTTTTAAAAGGCAAGTCTTGTGGGTACGTATATATTGTACTACTTTTGTACTCCATACTTCGAAGTATGATATGATACGACGGACACGAATCTTGATATATGTTTCATGATTACTTACTCATGCTTTACATGCTCAGTACATATTCCGTACTGACCCCCCTTTCTTCGGGGGGCTGCGTTTCATGTCGCGCAGGTATATACAGATGAGTAGAAGATGTTCCAGTGGGATTGGCGAGCTCCTTTTCTCCCGGAGTGCTGCCGAGTCAGAGTGCTTATGTTATGATATCTGGAGTTATGTTAGAGACTTTGCAGACAGTGTCGTGTGTATGATATGTCAGTTTTGTAAGCGGCTACGTAAGCCGATGTATTATTATGCATTATGTTACGAACTTCATATGTTTACAGATTTCATACGATGCTAGTTTTATTTGATTCGACAAAGGTGAAAGGCATGTTTGTTTTCGGAAAAAAAAATTTTGCATTATGTACTTGTGACACGTTTTGTGGGCCCAGTATGATTATGTGTATTACGAAGGTCTGCGGGTTCGCTCGGCCCTAGGTAAGGGTCGGGTGCCCATCACACCTTATCGGATTAAGGGTGTGACACTTGGATTGTAGAAGGATATAGAAAATGGGTCATGAATGTGGGAATAGTGTCACTTTTGAGTTATAGTTTGAATTGAGTCATGATTCTTTATGTATTGTGATTATGGTTATGTTATAAATGATGTGTCACGACCCAACCCCGTAGGCCATGACTAGTGTCCGAGTTGGACACTCATATGCACCTATTACTCAGAATCGACATACTAGTACTTGCACAAATACAAAGGTCACACAAAATCCCAAATTATTGCATATGAACAAACATATATCACAAAAGCCGGCAAGGCTGTCATAATGCACGAAGTCTCGAAATATGTACAAAAGCAAGCCGACTAGGCTGCCGCCGCGGGTGGGACTGCCCAAAACATATATCATACGAACACAACTGTACAGAAATGACCATCACCCACATACATGTTTACAGACCTCTAAACAGAACAACAGAATCATATGACAGGGCAGGGCCCCGCCGTACCCCTGAATAAATATAGACATATGCACCGGAAGAGTGTATACCAAATACGAAGTTCCCGGACGGCTGAGCACTCCCAAATAGCAGAACAGTGTCCTAGGTCGGCGGATCACCGCTTGGGCGTCTGTACCTGCGGGCATGAAACGCAGCCCCCGAAGAAAGGGGGTCAGTACGGAATATGTACTGAGTATGCAAAGCAAGAAATACAGTAACAGAATCATAATCGAAACAATAGATACAGAAAATAGGTACAATATGCAAAACGTCAAAATATTTAATTCAAAAATACAAATCATGCATGTGGAGCTCGTAGAACTATGGTCGCCCGCCCGTCATTGGCGCCATAACACAGCATCACACCAGAGGATTTCATATCTCCGTAGCCCGACATATCCCATAACACATCATAACGCCATAGCACAGCATAACACCAAGTATAAACGGAACCCGGCCCTCTAGCGAGGAGCTCGGTGAACCGTAACACAGCATCACACCAGAATATAACATAGTGCGCACGAAACATAACCGACCCGGGACTCGGTGAAAGAGGTAACAACCATATGCACGAGCAGAGTCGTGAGTAACCATATGCATAAAAATCATTATCATAAACTCAATAGGTAAGTAAGTAATCCATACTCGGGAGTTAAGGCGATAGTCATACTAAGTCCTTTCCGAAAGTCGCTAGGAACAAACATAGAGAAGTCTCGGGGCCCACGGACGGTATCAACCCATCCGAGCCCGCCTATGAAAGTCGGGGGATATTATGCCTTATGGAACCTCCTATGAACGTTTTGGGGCGATCCGAGCCTCGCCTACGAAAGTTACGGTCGTTCGTAGTTACTAGTCTTTTGGGAACAAAATTCTTTATATAACTTTTGAAATCCAATCAAATGAAAACATAAGTGCCTTAGTTTGGCTACATTAAGAGAGTAAATCTTTAGAAGTGAATAGGAAACGTATACAAGCTCGGATCTTAAGAGTGGAGTTATCCCGAGGTTCGTGTCATAGCCTACTTAACACTAGGACATGCCAAAAGAAAGAAGGATTGGGCTTTACATACCTCGTCTGCTCTCGAAGCTAATCCAAACTTACGTCGCGGACTTCCCAAGATCTACAATATGTCATTAAATACCAAACATTAGCTAAAGGCATTTAGGAACCCGATTCCAAACGAACACCGAATTCTACAGAAATTTGGGCAGCATTTCCCTATAAGTACAACCCCGAGAATTCAACTCGGCCAAATTCATCAACAACAATACCAACAACCAAACTGACAACATCAATAATCAATTCAAAACGCATTCTAACGTTAGTAGCTCTTTTTACATAATTCAACAACATTCATTATATTCAACTCAACTACTTACATTCAAGCCAACATCAATGCTCATACGTTCAATTACTAATCCGAAACCATTCAAACAATATTCAAGAACACTTTAAACAATTCACACAATATTTCAAACAACCCAACCAACACTCCAATTCACCCGAATTCATCTCCAAACCCGAGAACAACATCACCCAACACATTCCTCTTTCCCAAATTCATAAATTACACCAACAATCACACACTTTAACAATGTCACTTCCATAAATACAAAAATTACATAAGAATAACATTAAGGTGCCAAACGTCCCACATCAATTACAACTTCAACTTAGATCATTAAACTCTCATTTTTCATTGTAGAACTCACAACAACAACAACTAAAACACTAAATAGAATTGATCCATTCATTGTCATATAACATGACCTATATTCGGCCATCACTACACACACACATATTGATGATTCTCATCCATTTCAACACACTACAACAACAACCAAACATGATAAATAGAATTTAATCCATTACTCCCACACAACGCTACATATGCATGGCTACAAGCCATGCACACGGCTTCACTCCCACATGCAATTTTTCATGAATTTCATCCATATTTACATACTACGACATACATAAACCATCCATAACATATAAAAACAAGATTAAACCTTACCTTTCTTCACAACTTCACAACTTAGCTAAGGTTGTGAATGGTGAAAACGAGATGTCTATTGATCCCAACAACACTCCCACGTTAATAAGGACCCTTCAATTAGTTGATTTGCTAGAAGAAATAATTTTTTTGATGGCTATTTCTTGGTCTTGAATTTTTGGAGCTAAGTCAATGGCTTGTTCTTGCTTCTCCAAGCTTCTTGATTTTTCCCTAAGTGTTGAAGATGAATAAGATGACTTATTAGTCATCTTTGTATACATATATTAGGCTTCCATGTGGACCTTGGCCCACACCAAGGTGGCCGGCCACATGGCCCCTTTGTCTTTTTTTTTCTTCTTTTTCCTGAACCAATTTCTTTCCAAAAATAACTTTTGACCCCAAATTTCCTTAATATTCCATACTACAAAATCATAAGCAACTTATGTCTTTAAACAAAATCGTGGTTAACTCGGATTGTCCCGATGTTCAAAATACGGGATATAACATCCTCCCCCCCTTTAGAACATTCGTCCTAGAATGTTAAACTAACCCTACGGGTCTTACAAACAGTTCGGGGGAGTTTCTTTTATAGCTATCACACACAATTCATTCATTGATCAACATAGTCATGTAAGGAATTTAAATTACCTGTAGGCACCGGGAATAAGTGAGGATACTTCTTCTTCATCTCCTCCTCGGCTTCCCAGGTCATTTCCTCTCTGTTATTATTCCGCCATAACACCTTAACGGAGGCCACATCTTTATTCCACAACCTTCTTACCTGACGATCCAATATGGCTACAGGCTGCTCTTCGTAGGATAGCTCCTCAGTGACCTGGATATCATCTATAGGAAATACTCTGGAAGGATCACCAATGCATTTGCGAAGCATAGACATATGAAATACCGGATGCACTGCTCCCAAATCAGCTGGTAGATCTAATTCATAGGCAACCTTGCCTATTCTTCGGATAATCTGATAAGGCCCAATATACCTCGGACTGAGCTTCCCCTTTTTGCCGAACCTCATAACACCTTTCATAGGTGACACTTTCAGGAACACCCAATCATCAACCTGAAACTCTAAGTGTCGACGGCGATTATCTGCATACTGTTATATTCCGTATTTTGTACATGACGACAATCCGAGTTGACCCCGATAAGTTAGGGACAAGACTACTCCGGGATATAAAGTCGAGACTTTTAACCACAATTTTGTTTTAAGACATGAGTTGTGTATGATTTTGTTGGCATGGGATATTAAGGAAAAAGTTGGGGTTAAAGTGAGTATTGGAAAGTTAAAGTTCATGAAAAAAAAAAAAAAAAAAAAGAGAGGGCCATGTGGCCGGCCACATGGGGGTGGGCCATGGCCACATGGTTGGCCAATACATGAAATTAAAAGATGACTAAGTAGTCATCATATTCATCTTCTCCTTCACCTTAGAAAATTCAAGAACCTTGGAGAAAAAAAGAGCTCCATTCGGCCATAGTGGAAAAAAAATTGAAGATCAAAATCCTCTCCAAAAAAAATTATCTCTTCAAGCATTTTAACTCATTAGAAGGTGAAGAACAACATGGAGTGGTTGTTGGAGTAGCAAGAACAAGAATTTATTCAAGAACAAACTCTAGATAAGTTGAAGAACCAAGTGAAGAAGGTAAGGCCCAATCTTCTTTTTATGTGTTATGAATGGTTTGTGCATGCTATAGTATGTAGAAAATGAATGGAATTCATGAAAACATGCATGTTGGGGTGTAGCCGTGTGTAGGGGTGTTTGGCCGTGTAGGTGAGTGTGTGTAGGAGTGGTGAATTAGTTGTATTTAGCATGTTTATGTGTTGTTGTAGAGTGTAGAAGATGAATGAAACTCATGAGATTATGTATGTTGAGGAATGGCCGTGTAGGGGCTGATTTGATGTAGGCATGCCAAGCTAATTCTACTTAGTGTTTTGGTTGTTGTTGTTGTGGATTTTATGGTAAAATGAAGATTTAATGATGCATATTAAAGGGTGATCGTTGGGGGCTATTTTAGAAGTTAATGTGATTTGAATGTAGATTTTATATTTATGAAGGTAATGTTGCTAATGGGTGGATTGTTAGTGTAAATCATGAATTTGGGAGAGATGAATGTAGTGTTGTTGTTGTTCTGAGTTGGCATGGTTTCGGGTGGAGTGGAGTTGTGTTTGGGTTGCTTGAAATATAGTGTGGGTTGTTTAAAGTGTTCTTGAACCTATTTGAATGCCCTCGGATTAATACTTGAATATGTAAGCGTTGATGTTGGTTGGAATGTATGTAATTAAATTGAATACAAGTGGAATGTTGCCAAAGTATGTAGAAAAGAGTTATTAGCGTTATAATGCGTTTTGAATGTATGATTGATGTTGCTAGTATGTCGTTGGTATGGTTGTTGATGAATTTGGCCGATTTGAATTCTCGGGGTGTTGCATTTTATGAAATCTATGCCCAATTTTCCGTAGAATTTGATATTCGTTTGGAATCGGGTTCCTAAATGCCTTTAGCTAATGTTTGGTATTTAATGGCATATTGTAGATCTTGGGGGGGGGGGGGGGGGGGGGGGGGGGGGGGTTCACGACATAAGTTTGGATTCGCTTGGAGAATAGACGAGGTATGTAAAAGCTTACCCTTTCACTTCTTTTTGGCATGTCTTAGACGTAAGGGAAATATCATACGAGCCTCGGGGAGATACTATTTTTACGATCCGAGCGTGTTTGCGACTTTTATTCACCTCTTGGTATTAACCTTCTTAATGTATTCATGCTATGATCCTTGTGTCCTTTGTATGTTTGAATTCCAAGTGTTGCCTAAAGAATTTTGTTCTTAAAAAGATTCCGAAACTACGAACGACCGTAACTTTCACAAAAGAGCTCGGATCGCTTCGAAACGTTCGTAGGAGACTCTGTGATGAATAACGTCTCTAACTATCAATGGCGGGCTCGGATTTGTTTGATGCTTGTCCGTGGGCCCCGAGACTTTCTCTATGAATAGATTCTAATGGCACTTTGAAAGAACTTAACATGATTATCGTTTTAACCCTCGAGGACGATTGCTTAATTATCTCTACTTCATCTGACGATTATGATCTTGATTTCCATAATCTATCCATATGATTTTGATATGTGCCTATGATATCTAAAGTCCTATTTGATATGATCGAGGTAATGTCGGAGGAAATGTGATTTGACTAATGGTTGGCCTTTAAATGAAAATTTGTTTGATCATTTGTTTGAGTCGATAATAATGATTTATGTGCATATGGTTTCTCACTACTCTGCTCGTGCATGCCTCGATACATCTTTCACCGAGTCCCGGGCGGGTACGTATTCGTGCATAGACTTTTGCATTATTCACCGAGTCCCTCACTAGGGCCGGGTACGGTATATATATTTATATGATGATGTGAGTGATATGGGGTGGTACGTTATCCGGGAGTGGCATGCGATGATTCGTTATTCACCGAGTCCCTCACTAGAGGGGCCGGGTACGTGTATATATATATATATATATATATACATGATTATATGATGGTTATATGATTTTGATTTCCTTTGAGTCCCTCGGCGGGGGCGGGTACGGGCATGTATATGTATATAATGATTTGATGATATGATGTTAATACGCATAATACATGATTTAAAGGCAAGTTTTGATTTTGGTTACTATACTTATTTCGGTAAATTTCGGTTCGGTTATGATTCTACCTATTGTGTTCCGTGCTTTACATGCTCGGTACATATTCCGTATCGACCCTTTTTTTTGGGGTTGCGTTTCGTACCGCGCGATTACGAAACTCATTTGGGTGAGCATCATGTTTTGGATATCTCGGCGATTTTGAGTGCTCCTTTGTTCAGAGCCCATATTTTTAGTACATACTTTTTATTGTATATATGTATATATGTCTATTCGGGGTACGGCGGGGCCCTGTCCCGTCATATGATTCGTTATTACTCTTAGAGGTCCGTAGACATATGTGTGGGTTGTATATAGTTATTGTTCGGTTTGTGTTATGTTTTACGTATATCCTCGAGTGGCGACCTTATATGATATATATATATGTGTTTTGCGATGTTGTGTGTAGTGGCGAACGAGTTCCTATTATATTTGCTATGATCGATTATAGTTGATAGGTGGAGTACGAGTGCCCGGCTACGATGCACTATCACGACGGGCTAGGGTCGTGACAAAAGTGGTATATGTATACATTCGTCCTCGGAATGTCTATCATGCCTTTCTATATATAAATTCGTTTATCGGTGCTGTCGTGCACCACATCTATAGTTAACGGCGAGGCTACAAGACATTTAGGATGTTATCTTTTCCTTCGATCTTAGATCGTGCGATGTAGCCGTGTTAGGATGATTCCTTTCTAACAAGCGCTATGTTTTCGCCGATGCCCTTCCGAGAAAAGCGGCATCGCCCGGATCGGCAAGTCTACAAATGCGGTGAGGAGACTCAACTGTGGCCGGAGAGTTACATTGGGCCCGTGCTCGCACGAGGTTGTGCTCCCGATAGCCGAGTTCCCCCACACCGCCACTACGGGAGGGGTTTGGAGCAAACGCCGAGATCGGGCGGCTCCACCTCCGGCTCCGCCTCCGAGCCTCCAGCTCCTCGTTAGGGGCGGAGGATGGGCTGAGAGACGCGGTCCGATTGTTGACTAGATTGTGGCGGGCGGGTGCACGGTTTAGGGGATGATTATGCGGACGGCACGTGACGATCGAGGGCCCGCTATTTCTTGACTTGTAATCCGCCAGAGTTTTTTGGGTCAAAGCCCGAGGAGGACCCTCAGGAGTTCATCAGACAGATGCAGCGTACGTTGCGGTTGATTAAGGCTTCCGAGACTGAGTTTGTCGAGTTTGCGTCGTATCGGTTGTATGATGTAGGCGCTAACCGAGTACGAGTCCCGGGGAGTTGTCGAGGGCGGAGGATGCTCCTCGCCGTATGGGATGAGTTCACGAGAGGCCTTTTCTTGGCCATTTTCTACCCCCGAGAGATGAGGCGAGCCGGGGTCCGCGCTGACACATCGTCGAGGGCGGGGGCGGCGAGTGTCGGGGGAGTATAGCCTTGAGTTTGATTCTTTGGCTAGATATGCGCCTCATATTGTGGTTGACATGGCTGACAGAGTACACTAGTATGTGATGGGGCTAGATGATTCATCGATCGATCACAATGGCGATAGCTTCTCGGCCGGTATGGATATTGCACGGGTACGGGCATATGCCCGAGGGTATATATATATATGGGGGCGTCGGCCAGCCAGGGAGACTACGACGAGGGGGCCAGCCCAAGAGGGCTAGATCAAATGGGTATTCGGGGCAGTCTCGAGGCGGGCGGCCTCGGCGGTATGGTAGATATCCTTCTCGGCCGACATATATCACCCCCACGTTCGCGGATAGGAGGCCAGCGGTGTCGCGACCCAACCCGTGGCGGCGACTAGTGCCCGGGGCACCCCAGGCACGATCGTCGAATCCCCCGAGTGACATACAAACGTTGTACGGAGACACAAATGTCAAAATCTTGTCTCAAGGTATATCAAACACATCCAAGTATATAACAGAAGCCGACAAGGCTGTGTTTCAAATTTATATAATTTTTAGAAAAATTTCGGCAGAGTTTCCTTTGTTTTATGGACTATCCAAAACAACCCTGAGCACGAGAAAATACCAACAAAGGCCACACAGGGCCAAAAACAACATATATATATATGCGGGCCGACAAGGCTATCGAATGGCGCAACGGCCCAAAACATACACAAGCGCAAGCCGACGATGCCACGGCGAATAGGATCGCCCGAACATAACATATACAAACACAAGCGTACGAAGTAGGCCTAACCCACATACATGTCCCACGGACCTCAAACAGCATATACGGAATCATATGACGGGACGGGGCCCCGCCGTACGCACACTGAACAAATGTATACAAATGCAACGGACGAATATATATACCAAAAGTAGGCTCCGGAATAAGGGAGCACTCCAATAGCGAGAAGAGGGTGTCGGGAGGATCACCAAATGGTGCGTACGTACTGCGGCCGTCATTTAAACGCGGCCCTAGAAGAAAGGGGGGTCGGTGCGGAATATGTGCGAGTATGCAAACGAAATATACAATATATCAAATACGGGTCAAAATCGAAACGCGAAGTACGGAAAGTAAGTACATATCCAAAAATACTAAGTACATATCCAAAAATACCAAAAAAATGTTTATTTATTATGTTATTAATATTATTTTTTCTCCTCAAGAATAACAAAGTATGTATAGGACTCAGTATCACACCATATACCGCGGTCAAAATCCAGCGGAACTATCATATCACATAACATACCGCGACCAAATACCCGGCGGCAATATCACGGAGAACATACCGCGGCCAAATACCCGGCGGCAAATATCATATAGCATACGCGGCCAAATACCCGGCGGAAATATCACATAACATACCGCGGCCGAATACCCGGCGGAAATATCACGTACGGCATACAAATCATTATTACAAACCCAATAGAATAACCAAAGCGTACTATTATTTCCAAACCAAGAAAATAGTCAAATCAAATTTCTCAGAATGTCCACTCGAAAACACATCAAACGGAACCGAAATCATAATCCCGTATCAAAATCACATGCATATGAGCAAATAAATAATTAAGTTACCTTCCAAAATCCGATGACCAAATATATTTACTAACATCGGAAAATGCGTAAAAACAAGTTTCAGTTTATCGGAATTAGTATACAAAAGTTACAACCTTCGAAATCGTTCTTATGTGTCAAAATGTATTATCAAACTCAATAAAAGTAGTTAAAATAACTATTTCATAGTAATCGGAGCGATGGTCAAAAGTTCTCTTTCAAAATCTCGAAATATACCAAACGAAGCGACATAGGGAGATCCTAACGCGTGAGCCCCACCTCGGTCAAATTGAGGCGCGTACCCCAAACTATGGTCGTTAGGCCTTACGAGGTCATATACAAGGGATTATAGGCCCTCAATATCATTTGGGCGAACTACGGATGTTTGAACAAATGTTTCAACAAAACGGGACATGCTTAATTCAATTCTATCGAATGAGAAAGGACAAAAATGAAGCTCGGATTCCGAGGAATAGAGTCGTCCCCAAAGCTCGTATCTTAGCCTAACATACCTAGGACATGCCAAGAGAAGGAAAAAGCAAGCTTCACATACCTTATTCGCTTCTTAGGCTTGTCTAAATTCAACTCCGTTTCCTCCAAAATGCGCAATTGGTCACAATTACTAAATGTCATTTGTAAGCCTTAAGAATACAAGTTGGAAGTAATGCTTGTCTACAGAAATTTCGACAGCATTTCCCCTATAATTAGGCTACCCCGAGAATTTAACTCGGCCAAATCAATCAACAACAACAACAACAACCAACCTAGCAACATCAAAAACCAATCCGGAAGGCAATACGACAATAATAACTCTCTTTTCCATCATTCAACAACATTCATAATTTCAATTCAACGGCTTACCTTCAAGCCAACATCGATACTTATACATTTAGCTATTAACCCGAACCCATACCAACCATATTTAAAGACATTCTAAGCAATTCATATAACATTTCCAACAATCCAAATTTTTTCTCCCTGTTACACCGAATTCGGCCCCCAAACCGAGAGCCCCTATAACCTTTTCTTCATTTCAAAACCATGATTTGCATCAACAATTTACATTCTAACAATGCTATTCTCCTCAACATACAAATTACATTAAAGGTACAATAACCTCCAAATCAGTCCGCAACAACCACAACATCAATTTGAGTCAATAGACATTCATTTCCAACATAGAATTCATAACAACGACGACTAAAACATTAAGCGACATTAAGGCGTTCTTTGTCATATAACATGACCCATTTTCGACCAACACTACACATATACATATATGGATGATTCTCAATCGTTCTTCACCTTACAATGATCATAATAAACTAACTAGGCATTAATTCATAATTCCAACACCACACAACACACACCCACTCCACACGGCTAATACCACACACACAACTCACTTCCAACATACTAATTTTCATGATATTCATCCTTTATAACATACAAAACATTATCAAATCTTACCTTTTCTCGTCAATTTCCCAATAGCCTAGGGTTTCCAAGGATGAAAAATAAAGGGTTGATCGCTCCAACGACACCTCCACGCTACTTAGGGACCTCAATATAGTGGGTTTACATCAATGGAATAATTTTAAGATAGCTTGAAATGGGAGGTGATTTTCAGCCCCTTTGGCCGAGAGCTCTTTGGGTGTGTGGTGTTCTCCACCCTTTTTTTTCTAAGTGTTAAAGTGAAGCAAATGAATACTAGTAGTCATCTTTTATGTTAGCAAGACTTGGTCAAGTGCTCGTAGCCCGCTCCGTGTGTTGGATCAATTAAAAGATGACACAAAAATGGTGTGGGCACCACTTTAATGCCACACGGCCAAGGGCCAAATAATTCATGATTTCCAACTTCCAATTTTATCACTTTTGGTCCCAAATTTTCCTAATTGTTCCATACCAATAAATTCATGCACAACTTATGACTTAAAATAAAATCAAAGGTCAAAAATCCCGACTTTGTATCCCGAAATAGTTTTGTCCTTAACTTATCAGAATTAATCCGGATTGTTCCAATTTACAAAAATACGAGTTCTAACAACTGGTATAGGGTATTCAGGAGCTGGTCGAGCTCCCGGCAGCTTCGAGCGCGGGTGGACGAGAGGTTCCGGCCGATTGAGGCCACGCTGCCTCGGTGTTCTCGTTGTGGTAGGCCTCGATTTGGGGAATGCGGCCTCGACCGGTGCTTTGTTTTTCTTGTGGCCGCCAAGGCCATATTATGAGGGAGTGTCCGTACGGGGATGGCCCGGAGTGGTGTAGCTCGGCCCTCTACGGGATCGGGTCTTTGGTTCGTCATCTTCGGTAGCTATCGCCACACGGGCGGTATGCGGCACCGGCGGGCAGGCCGTGGTAGAGGCCGGGCGGAGCCCCCGGTTCGAGGCGGTCCTTCGAACCGCATATATTCTTTGGCGAGTAGACGGGATCGGAGGCGGCACGAATGCGGATACGGGTATATGAACTTTTTATTGTAACATTTTATGTATGTGTACTTACTTGTATGAATGTTATTTAATAGGCCACCGTGGGCGAAAAGTGAATGTTAAGGATTAAAAAGGGCTAGAATAATAATTGTGACGTCGAAACGTAAGAAACCCTTTCTAGTTCGAGAGGGTAGCGTTACGAGAACGTTTCAAAATCCGTTAAGACTTTAATTTGCCCAATTATGTGATGAAAGTCATGCGGTGAGGTGGACGCGATTATACTAGCGTTAGAGCATCGTATTTCACCGGAGTTCCGGGTTAAGCGTCTTCGGTGGGAGAAATTTTAGGATGGGTGACCCCCTGGGAAGTTTCTGAAAGTCTTACAACTTCAGATGTAAGAAGTAAATGGGAAGCTAGAGTAGTCTAAAGGGAGTTAGAATATACAGAGTAGGCAGAAATCTTAGGAGGTCGCGTAGGCCGGAGCGGACTAGATTGGGGAAAGAAAGAAGAGGCGTCATGGTTCTAAAATTAGGGTGAGTTTGAATGGCGTTTGAGGATATTTTGTAAATAAGATGATGGTAATTATGTCCATATAAGTATGCACATGATATCCCGTATATGGCTATATCAGAGGATTTGGGTACCCGACAATCAACGTGACGGTGCATGAAAGGCATTAATCGAACAGGGTAACGAAGCTCAAGGGAAAAGAAAAATAAATGGCACAAATGTTGTTTTCCCTATAGGATAAGTTTGGGAAGTACTAACACAATAATATTGGGAATGGAAGAAAGTGAGTAGATGAACGGCGAGAGAACCAGAATGTCGGGTTGAAAGTGCCGCCTAACTGAGATTGGAAAATGCGGACGTAGGGCAGAATATAATTGGGTAATAGCATAAGTACACCCCTAAAGTGTTATATCCCGCATTTTTGTATATTGGGACATTTCGAGTTAATTGCGGAAAGTTAGGGACAAGACTATTTCGGGACATGAAGTCGAGACTTCTAACTACGATTTTATTTTAGGGCATGAGTTGCTTGTAGGTATTATTGGTATGGAATATTAAGGGAACATTTGGGGCCAAAAGTTAATTCTAGAAAGTTAAAAATTCATGAAAAAAAAAAGAAAAAAGGAGCCATGTGGCCGGCCACATGGATTGTGGGCCATGGCCACATGGAAGGCTAATATATGTAGTGAAAAAGATGAATTATTAGTCATCTTCATCATTTTATCACTTGGAAATTTCAAGAAAGTTGGAGAGAAAACAACAAGGCCTATTCGCCAAGACCTATGGAAATTTGAGGTTCAAGAATTGATCACCAAAAATTATTTTCTTCTAGTTTCTCTATTAATTGAAAGGTCCTACAACGTGGAGTAGTCAGCTGGAGCAAACAAAACGCTTGTTCTTGCAAAGTGATATCCTAGCCGAGCGGAAGAAGTGGGTGAAGAAGGTATGGTTCAATCTCTTTCTTTTATGTGTTATGAATGGTTTGTGGATGTTGTAGTAGGTAGAAATGAATGAAATGCATGAAAATATGGATGTTAAAGTTGAGCCGTGAATGTTGAGGTTTGGTCGTGTGTTGTGTGTGTTGTGTAGAAATGGTGAATTAATTGTATTTAGCATGTTTGAGTGTTGTTGAAGTGGATGGAAATCATGAAACCTTAAATGTTGGTATTGAACCGTGGTGTGTTGTGTGTGGCCGTGTAGGGGCTGTTCTTGGGGGAAACATGACGAACTAATTTTATGTAGTATTTTGGTTGTTGTTTGTTGTGGATTATGTGATGAAAATAAAGGTTTGATGACACAAATTGAAGTTGTAATGGGTTGTGGGCTGATTTAGAAGGTAATGTGATTTCAATATAGCTTCTTGTGTCGATGAAAATGATAATGCTAACGTATGGAATGGTTGGTATAGTTTATGAATTTGGAAGAAGAAAATGTGTTATTGATATTCCTAATGAAGTTGGGAAGTTTTGTGGTTTGGCATGTTGGTTAGGTTATTTAGAATATTGTGCGGGTTGCTTGGAATGTTCTTAAATCGTGTTTGAATGGTCTCGGATTAATACTTGAACGTATAATCAATGATGTTGGTTTGAATGCACGTAGTTTATTTGAATGTAAATGGAATGTTGATGAGTTATGTAAAGAAGAATTGCTAATGCTAGAATACGTTTGGATGATTATGAATGTTGTTAGTTTGGTTGTTGGTATTGTTGATGAATTTGGCGAGTTGAATTCTCGGGGTTGTTGTATTTATAGGGGAAATGCTGCCCAAATTTGCTCATAGAATTTGGTGTACGCTTGGGGCCAGGGTTTCTAAATGCCTTTAGCTAATGGTTGACGTTTAATGACGTATTGTAGATTTTGGGAAGTACAACGACGTAAATTTGGATTAGCTTGGAGAGCGGACGAGGTATGCAAGGCTTACCCTTTTTCTTCATTGGCATGTCTTAGACACGATTAAGCTATGATAAGTTACGAGTCTCGAGGCGATTCCATTCCGGTGATCCGAGCAAGCATATGAGTCTTATTCACTTCTTGATGTTCGCAAATAAATTTAATTAAACTATGGCCTTATGTCTTTGTAAGATTGGATTTTAAAAGTTGCATAAAAAGATTTTTGTCGCAAAAAAGGTCTCGTAACTACGAACTCCGTCACGACCCAACCCCATAGGCCGTGACTAGTGCCCGAGCTGGGCACTCGTACCCACCTATCAATTATATTCGGATCATAGCAAACATAATAAGAACTTATATGTACAGAAAGGCACGACACCGCGTACACACATATATACATATATCATATATATAGCCTAAAGATATACAGAATACAAATGCAACCGAACAGTGCTACCCACGACCCACGTTTATGTCCTCAGGGCCTCACAAGAGCAATAACCATATGATGGACAAAGATCGCCGTACCCCGAATAAATATATACACACATAACAAAGAGTTCGTACCAAAAAATACGGCTCGGATGCGGAGCTCTCCAAGATAGCCGAGTAGGAATCCTAAGCCGGCGTCACCCAAACGAGTATCCGTACCGCGGCATGAAACGCAGCCCCCCCCCGAAGAAAGGGGGTCGGCACGGAAGCCATGTACTGAGCATGTAAAGCATGAAACACATAAACGCATGAAACACATAAACTGAATCGTACGGAACTAAAGAAGACAGAAAAGTAGTACAGTAATCAGAATCTCATAAAGCTTACCTTGAAACGTAAATCATGTGTTTTAAGTAATCATAAAATTAAGGTGACATAAATAGAAAATCATCTTGAACATATGCATACATAACATGCCCCGGCCCTCTAGCGAGGGATGCGGTAAAGTAAAATCATCATATATATGTACATGTAACGTGCCCCGCCCTACAGTGAGGGACGCGGTAAGAATGGAATCATCATATTCCATCTCCGGCCACCTCCCCGTCATCACATCATCATATATATATATATAACATACCCCGCCCTCTAGTGAGGGGACGCGGTGAATAATGCAAAGGAAGTGCACGAATACATGCTGCCGGGGACGCAAGAAGGAAATAGTAACGACTCGCACGAAGCAGAGTAGTGAGAAACCACATGCATATAAACCATCATCATAGACTCAATGAAATAGTAAGTAGCTGACGCTCGAAAGTCCAAACGGAAAATCGTATTAAATTCTTTCAAAGACAAATCGTAATGACTACACAAAGGTACAACTCGGGGACCCCGGACATGCATCAACCAATCCGGGCCCGCCCATGAAAGTTAACATCGTTATGTGTTACAAAAACTTCCACGACGTTTCAAAGCAATACGGTTCCATCTACGAAAGTTATGGATGTTCGTAGTTTCGGAAATCGTTTAGGAACAAAATTCTTTTAAAGGCAAAACTTTTACGCAACTTTTGGAAATCCATTCATGTAAAGAACGTAAAGACCATAGCATGACCATATTAAGAATGCTAACGTCAATAAGCGAGTATGAATCATAACGTATTCGGAATCTAAGAGTGGAATTACCTCGAAGCTCATATCATAGCCTAACTACACTAGGACATGCCAAAGAAAGAAAGGGTGAGCTTTACATACCTCGTTCGCTCTCCAAGCTAATCCAATTTACGTCGTGGACTTCCCAAGATCTACAATACGTCATTAACTATCAAACGTTAGCTAAAGGCATTTAGGAATCCGATTTCAAATGAACACCAAATTCTACAGAAATTTGGGCAGCATTTCCCCTGTAAATACACCAACCCCGAGATTTCAACTCGGCCAAATTCAACAACAACAACACCAACAACCAAACTAGCAACATTAATAATCAGTTCAAAACGCATTCTAACATTAAACACCCTTTTTCCACATAATTCAACAACACTCACAATATTCCAATATACTCATTTCAACTACTTACATTCTAACCAACATCAACGTTTATACATTCGATTACTAACCCAAAACCATTCAAACAATATTCAAGAACGCTTTAAACAATTCACACAATATTTCAAACAACCCAAACATTGTTCCAACTCACCCGAAACTGCCCCCTAACCCGAGAGCAACCACATCCATATTCCTTTCTCCCAAATTCATTATTTACCCCTAACAACTCATACATTATCAATGTCATTTCCATAAATACAAGAATTACATAAAATTCGCATTAAGGTGCCAAACGTCCCACATTAACTACAATTTCAACTTAGATCATTAAATCCTTATTATCAACATAGAATTCATTACGACAACGATCAACATACTAAATAGGCTTGATCCATTATTTGTTACACACCATGATCTATTTTCGGCCAACACCCTATACACACATATAGATGGTTTCCATCCATTTCTTTACACTACAACAACCAAACATGCTAGCTAGGATCAATTCATCATGTTAAACACAATGTCCCATGTACACGGCCATATACCCATGCACACGGCCTCCACTTCCCATGCAAGTTTTTCATGAATTTCATCCCTTTTGGCATACTACAACACACATAAACCATTCATAACACATAAAAACAAGATTAGAACTCACCTTCCTTCTTAACTCTACAAGTTGACTAAGGTCGCAAACGATGAAAACGAGCGGTCTATTGATTCAAACAACCACTCCACGTTAATAAGCACCCTCCAATTAATATGTTTGCTTGAAGAAACAATTTTTTTGATGGCTTGATCTTGGCCTTGATTCCTTGCTCCTATGGCCGAACCCTTTGCTCTTTCTCTTCTCCTTGTTTTCTTGATTTTTCTAGAATTAGAAATGGTGGAAAGATGACTAATTTTCTTCATCTTTGTTACATATATTAAGTGGCCATGTGGCCTTGGCCCACACCTTAAGTGGCCGGCCACATGCCCTCACAAATCATGAAATATTTAATTTTTTTCTTAATTCATTTTTGGCCCCCAAGTTCCTAAATATTCCATGTCAACAAAATCACAACAACTTATGTCTTAAAATGGAATCGTAGTTCAAGGAAATCTCAACTTTGTATCCCGGAATAGTCTTGCCCTTAACTTATCAAGGTTGACTCGGATTATCCCGACGTACGAAATACGGGATATAACACGAACGTCAGTAACTATCACAAGAGGCTCGGATCGCTTCCAAAATTGATCGTGGAAGACCTTAATGCGAATAAGGTTACCGACTTTCATGAAACGGGCCCAGGTTGGTCGATACACACTCGTGGTCCACGAGATTTTCGTTTGTATAATCACGATGACTTTTGAAGAACTTAACCTAGTTATCGTTTTCGCTCTCGAGTGTCGCCTACTTACTCGTCTGTTGCGTCCGTTACAATGAAATACGTGACTATGGTTCCTATGGTTCCTCGGTATACTTAAGATATTTGATACGTTCCCGAATGTCGTCGAAGGTATTTGACACGACTAAAATCCGAACTTTTAAATGATAGCTTGTTTTGATTTTTTTCCATTACATTTTTGAAAATGTTATTTAAATTGCATATAGTTTCTCACGAGCTGCAGCACCAAATTCGCACCTTTATTGTCACTTCCTTCGCCGAGTCCGGGGTCGGTTGTTATCGTGCGCATTATGCTATATTTCCGGAGTATGTGTCAGGTTTGCGGAGCCCACTTTTGGCGGGAGCCGTGGATAATGGTGTTATGATGTGTGTCCCGTCTGGCAAGCGCCGCTTCTTGGCCGAGGTACGTGGTATATATGATGTCTTTGTGTGACGGGGATACGGGAATATGAAAACTTACGGTATGATGTGTTATGGCGCCGATGTCGGGAGGGCGACCATATTCAGAAACCTATGCATGATTTGCATTTTATTCGGTAAGCATTTTGATATTCGATATTGCGTTTATTTTTACGTACTTTTGATCGGCTATGATTAGGTTTACTATATTTCATCTTTGCGTACTCGGTACGTAATAAAATCTTGACCCCGGTATCGGGGGGGTTGCGTTTCATGCGCGCGAGTACAATTGCAACGTTTTGGTGATGCGTCGGCCTAGGATATGTACGTTATTTTGTTTGAAGTGTTCGATCAGGGCCTACACTTTTGGTACGACATCTACGTATATGTATATATGTTTATTCATGGGTACGGCGGGGCCACAATCGGGTCATATGATTTATTATGACTCTTGAGGTACGTAGACATATACGTGTGGGTTATGGGTAATTCTTGTTTCCTTGTGCAGGTGATACGTATTCGGACGTCCCTCGTATGATGATAGCCTTGCGGCTTATATGATATTATCCGGCCCCGGATGTTGTGACCGTGGAATGTATATATATATGTATATGTATTTGTGACAGCTACGGGGCGACGTGTTACTATTCTGTAAGTATAAGATCTGAATATGTCAATTATAGTCCGATGTACGAACTACGTATATGCATAATTTGAACTCGGTATATGTATAATCGGTTGTACGCCGATTATGTTTGACGGAGTTCGTATGGGTGCCGGCTCGGGCATAGTCACGGCCCGCGGGGTTGGGTCGTGACAAAAGTGGTAACTCCGACGGTTCGTCCTCGGAATGTCTACGACCCCGTGTCCCGGCGGAGTCATTTATAGTGTGAAGCCGACGCTTACATAAATAGGAGGCTGCGGGGCATTTAGGAATCGGTGACCTTTTCTTGTCTTAGATCGTGCGATAGAGTACATTTGTTAGGATGACTCCTCCCCTAACGAGTTGTTGTGATTTCGGCGATGCATGAGAAAAACGACGTGCGCCGAGAAGAACAATTCTACGACGGCGGGGAGACTAGCCGGAAGTCGGAGAGTTACTAGGGACCGTGCTCGGCCACGTACCGAGGTTGTGCCCCGTCGGCCCGGGTTACGCTACGTCGCCATTACCGGAGGATTGGAGCGACGAGCGAGGCTGGGAGCCGAGGGGCGGCTCCGCCGCCGACTCCTAGGGTTCGAATACCGAGCCTCCCGGCTTCTCGGCCGGGGGTGGAGGATAGGGCTATGAGAGAGGCCGTTCAGTTGCTGACCAGGATAGTGGCGGGGCAGGCCCACAGGCACGGATTAGGAGATGATTATGCGGACGGACGTGACGGTGGAGGGCCGCTCTTTACGACACCTTGGTCGCCGGAAGTTTTCGGTCCAAAACGAGAGGATCCCCGAGTTCATCGGACGGATGCGGCGTACGGCGTGGCTTATCGAGCCGGGGGCCCGAATACGTCGAGTTGGCGTCGTATCGGTTGCATGATATAGCGACTAATTAGTATGAGTCTTGGGAGGGTTTGTCCGAGCGAGGGTGCCCCTCCAGCCGTATGGGATGAGTTTGTGGAGGCCTTTCTTTGGCCGCTACCGCCGAACGAGAGCGAGCTAGGGATTCATAGATTTACACGTACGAAGCGGAGATAGTGGGTGTTCGGGAGTATGGCCTCGAGTTTGATTCCCCCAGCTGGGGCGTATCTCCCGCTATTGTGGGCGATATGGTCGATAGAGTGCACCGGTTGTGATGGGGGCTGGATCATCTCGGCCGTATGGATATTGCACGAGTACGGGCGTCGCCCGGGCGTGAAGGATCGACACGGGCGTCACGGACGAGAGGTTATGAGCGGGGGGCCAGCCCGAGGGCTAGGGTGGATGGGTGTGCAGGGAGTTTTCGAGGCGGGCGGCCCTCGGCGGCCGGGTGTTCTCGTTGCCGGCGCGAGTGCACCCCTACGATTCCGGGTAGGAAGCGACGATTACGAGAGGTACTCGGGAGCGGTCGAGGCTCCCGGGACTTCGGGATCCCAAGTGGACGGAAGGTTCGGTCGATCGAGGCCATTCATACCTCGATGTCCCACCTTGTCGGAGACGTCGCCTGGAGAGTGCTATCGGGCGATGGGTGCTTGTTTTTTACTTGTGTCCGTCGGGGGCCACCTTATGAGAGATTGTCCCGTGTGGGGGTGGCTCGGGTCGTGCGGCAGTACCCTGCGGGTCGGTTTGCCGGTCCTTCCGTGGTTATCCGCCACGCGCGGGCGGGGGTATGCGGCACCGGCGGGCGCGTGCAGAGGCCGCGACGGAGTCCTCAGTTCTAGCGGTCCTTCGAACCGCCTATATGCGCTGGCCAGTAGACAGGATCAGGAGGCGTCGCCAGATGCAGCTACAGGTACACGAATTCCTATCAGCATTTATATTTTATGTGCGTGTACTTATTGTATGATTGTTTCCTAATAGTGGTAGATGGAAATCCAAAGGCCGATAAGCAAGTATTTGTAATGTAACGAAGATTAAGGTATGCTCATTACCGTTGTGGATCCGGAAGTCTAGAACGGAAAATAGTTGTACCCGTAGGTGGAAAGTGAATGTTAAGGGTCGAAAAAGGGAGAAAACAGTGATTATAGAATCCAAAGAGTAAGAACCCTTTCCTAATTCGGAGGGAGGTGTGCGTGAGAGCGTTTTGAAATCTGTTAAGACTTCAATTTACTCCAAATTAGGTGTTTGAAAGTCATGCGGTGAGGTGGACACGATCATATTAGCGTTAGAGCATCGTATGTCACCGGAGTTCGAGGGTTAAGCGTCTTTGGGGTGAAGGGCTTGATTTTGGGATGGGTGACCCCAGGAGGGTTGCGGAAAATCCAAAAAGGTCGGACACGGGTGAGCCAAAATGGGAAGATAGAGTAGTCTAAGGAAATTAGAGTACACGAAGTAGGCGGGAACCTTAAGAGGAGGTCGCGTAAGTAGAGGCACATCGATCGTAAAGAAAAAAAGTGCATCACGGCGCAATAGTTAGGGTGAATTTGAGTAGGGTTTAGGAATCTTTTGTGAGCAAAATGCTAATGATTATGTATAGGTATAGATAAGCATGTGATACCCCGTACATGGTTATATCGACGGATGTGTGTATTCTGGCAACCAACGTGGCGATTTATGGAAGGTATTAACCAGACCGGGTGACTAAGGTCAAGCGAAAAGAAGAATAGATGGCCCAAATGTCACAAGGCAAGCTGATGCTGTTTCCACTACAAGTTAAGCCTGGAAAGCATCAACACAATGATATTGGAAAGGAAAGGAAGTGAGTAAACGAACGGCGAGAGAACCAGAACGTTGGAGTGAAAGTGCCACCTAAATGAGACTAGAAAATGTGGATGCAAGGCAAAGTATACTTAGGTAAAGGTATAAGCACACCCCTAAAGGGGGGAAGCGAGTATGAGGGACGCAAGTATAAGACAAAGGCAGTCGACGCTACAGCATATTTGATACGGATGCTCGGGTTATGGGTAAGATTCCTCGCCGAAACAAGTTAGTAAGATCCAAGAGCCGAAAGAAGGGGTAGAAGTTAGCGTGGTAATCGGCATAGTGCTGAGATTGACTGTAAGGACCTTGAACGATAACGAGTAGTTTACAGAGATACGGTGAGAGATAGTGCTACTGTCTTTGGATTAGAGACCAAGATGTGAGCAATAGGGTTGGTTGCCAGTAGTATTGCGGCCTATGAGTAACAAGAAGAGGAAAAATAGAAAAACCTCTGATAGTGGTAAGTGAGAACGTTAGAGGAGTGAGTGAAGGAAGGGAAAGAGTATGACAGGGTAGACCATAAATGAATGCTAGGGCGGAAGGAACAGGTAGGGCAGTGTGAACCAGGAAGATCGTAACTAAAATGGGATATACTTTGTACAAATCGTCTTACGGAGTAGATATTCATATGTTAGGAATGAGACCTAGAGAGCGTCCGATAAAGTTGCGATGCGATAGTCACGACACGGTGACAATATTCCGGGTGCAGCCAGGAACGATGTTGTTATGTCCCGTATTTTGTACATCGAGACAATTCGGTTTAACTATGATAAGTTAGGGCCAAAACCATTCCGGGATACAAAGTCGAGACACGGACCTTCGATTTTATTTTGAGTCATAAGTTGTGCATGAATTTGTTGCATGGAACAATTAGGAAAATTTGGGACAAAAAATGGAATAAATGGAAGTTGGAAATCATGCAAAAATGAGGCCTTTGGCCGTGTGGCCTTGAATGGTCCCACACACTTTTGTGGACAATTTTTAATTGGTCCAACACATGTGTGTGGGCCATAGGACACTTGTGCAATTCATATGGGAGCTTAAAAGATGACTTCTAAGTCATCTTTTATTCATTTCAACACTTAGAAAAAAATAGAAGTTGAAGAACTCCATTAAGGAAGCTCTCGGCCAAGAAAAAAAAAACCAAGTTCAATTCTAGCCATCCCAAAATTATTTTCTTGATGTAAACCCACTAATTTGAGGTCCCTAAGTAGCGTGGAAGTGTTGTTCGGGTCATCCAACCATTCGTTGTGTCAATTGCAAACCCTAGGCAAAGTGTGGAGTTGAAGAAGAAAGGTGAGATTTAATTATGTTTTATGTGTTATAAAGGTTGTATGCATGTTGTAGTATGTTAAAATGGATGAAAATCACGAAATATGGCATGTTGGAGTGAAGGTGTGTGTGTAGTGCATAGCCGTGTGAGGTGTGTGTGTGTGTTGTGTGGTATTGAAGCAATGAATTGATCTTAGTTAGCATGTTGTGATTGTTGTAGAGTGGAGAAATGAATGAGAATCGTCTATATATGTTGGTGGGAGGTGTTGGCCGAATGTAGGCCATTTATGTGACAAGAAATGAATTAATATCGCTTAATGTTTTAGTCGTCGTCGTTATGAACTCTATGTTGGAAATGAATGTTTAATGACTCAAATTGATGTTGTAATTGTTATGGGCTGATTTGGAGGTTATTGTACATTTAATGTAATTTGTATATTATGAGTATGACATTGTTAGAATGTGAATTGTTGGTGCAAATCATGATTTGGAAGTGAGGATGGTTATAGTTGTGTTCTCGGGTTTGGGCGATGTCGGGTAGATTGGAACAATTGTTGGATTGTTAGAAATGTTGTATGAATTGCTTAGAATGTCTTTAAATATTGTTGGTATGGGTTAGGGTTAGTATTTGAATGTATAAGCGTCGATGTTGGCTTGAAGGTAACCGTTAAATTGAATATATGAAAGTTGTTGAATGATGGAAAAGAGAGTTATTAATGTTGTATTGCCTTTCGGATTGATTATTAATGTTGCTAGGTTGGTTGTTGTTGTTGTTGTTGTTGTTGATTTGGCGAGTTAAATTCTCGGGGTTGGCCTATTTACGGAAAATCTTTGCCGCCCAAATTTCTGTAGAATTAAGGGCTAAATTGGAATTAAATGCCCAAATGTCTCTAGCTAATGTTTGGCATATCATGACTTGTTTGTAGACCTTGGGCAGCCCGAGACGTAGGTTGGATTTGTCTTGAGTTTGAGCTAGCGTTGAGTGCGTACGAGGTATGTAAAGCTTAATCCTTTCTTCTTTTGGCACGCCTTAGCTTCAAATAGGCTATGACACGAGCCTCGAAATTCGATTCCATAATCCGAGCATGTTTATGACTCTTATCCGTTTCTTGGAATTCGTATGTTGATTTGATGAAATATTGGCTTTATGTCTTTGAAATATTTAATTTTCAACTTTTGCATAAAAAGTTTGGCTTTTTAAAAGTTCCGTAACTACGAACACTCGTATCTTTCACAGAAAGGCTCGGATTGCCTCGATATGCTCGTAGGAGATTGTATGATGTACAATAAGTATGTTTTTCATAGGCGGGCCCGACTCGGGTCAACACCCGTCCGTGGGCCCCGCGACTCTTCTTTGTATCGATGACTTTTGACAAAATATGATATGACTAATATCCCGATTTTAAGTATGGTCATTTTACTTATCATTTGAGTCTATGATAATGATTTTATGCATATGGTTACTCGACTCTATTCGTGCATTCTGTGTATCTTTCGCCGAGTCCGGGCCGGTTACGTTGTCGTGCGCGCTTTGTTATACTCCGGTGTTATCTTGTGTTTATGGATTCGCCGAGCCCCTCGCTCGAGGTCGGGTTCCGCTTATATTTGGTGTTATCTTGTGTATGGCGTTATCTTTGTGTTATGATGTGTGACGGGGATACGGAGATTTGAAACTTTTACGGTGTTATCTTGTGTTATGGCGCCATCGACGGGCGGGCGACCATATTTTACGTGCCTATGCATGATTTGTATTTTTAAAGTAAACATTTTGATATTTTGGAAACACATTTACTTTACGTATTTCCATTCGAGTATAATTGATTTGTATACTATATCTTATGCTTTGCATACTCGGTACATATTTAAATCTTGACCCCCTTTCTTCGGGGGGCTGCGTTTCATGCCCGCGAGGTACGGACGCGCGGTTTGGTGATCCACATTTAGGACACCCTCTTACTGCACGTTTGGAGTGCTCCCTTATTCGGAGCCACATTTTGGTATATATTCGTTCGTTGCATTTGTATATATTTGTTCGGGGGTACGGCGGGCCCTGTCCCGTCATATGATTACGTTTTGTTGTTTAGAGGTACGTGGACATGTATGTGGGTTATGCCCGTTACGTTGATTGTGTTTGTATGTTATATGTTCTGGGCGATCCCATTCGCCGTGGCAGCCTCGTCGGCTTGCATTTGTATATGTTTTGGGCCGTTGCGCCATTTGATAGTCTCGTCGGCTTCTGATATATATACGGTTGTGTTTGAGATATGTTTGCGGCGAGTTTGATATAATACGAGACAACGTTTGATATTTGTGTCTGTATAAGCCATCTGTTTGCGACTCGGATTTATGAATGTGTTTGGGTGCCCAATTCGGGCACTAGTCACGGCCTACGGGGTTGGGTCGTGACAGAAGTGGTATCAGAGCGGTTCGTCCTCGGAATGTCCTACGACCGTGTCTAGTAGAGTCTTGTTTATCGGTGTGTTGTGCACCACATCTATAAACGAGGAGGCTACGGGACATTTAGGATGTTATCTTTCTTACGATCTTAGATCGTGCGATAGAGAAATTTGTGTTATCGGGATGATTCTTTTCGACGAAATGTTATGTTTTCGGCGATGCCTCAGAGGAAGGCCACGGTTGCCCGGAAGGGCAAGTCTGATGGCCGGGTGAGACTAGCGAGCCGGATGACTACTAGGGCTCGTGCCCGGTTGAGCCGGATATTGTGCCTCGACGGCGGCTGGTTACCGCTGCGCCGCCGGTGTCGGAGGGATTTGGGCGACCCTTGCGGCACGGGCGGCTCCCCGCCGGCTCTGCGGCACCGGTACTGTGCCTCCGGCCCCCGGCCCGGGGGCGGATGATGGGACCTGCGTGAGCGGTTCGGTTATTGACTCGATTGGTAGCGGGGCGAGGTCCACGGACGGGGAGCGGGGATGATCGTGTGGACGGGCGCGATAGTCGGAGGGCCGTGATTTTCTTTGTGGGCCACGAGTTTTCGGGTCAAAGCCGCGAGAGGGACCCTCGCGGGAGTTCGTCCGACGGATGCGGCGTACCTGCGATTGATTAGTGCTTCCGAGACGAGTCGGTTGAGATGGCGTCATACCGGTTGCACGATGTAGCGGCTAATTGGTATGAGAGTCGTGGATGCTGTCCGGGCGAGGGTGCCCCTCCGGCCGTATGGGGCGAGTTTACGGAGGCTTTCTGGCCCATTTTCTACCCGGAGGTGAGGCGGGCCGGGGTAGATAATTCCTACGCGAGAGGGCGAGCCGAGTATAGTTTAGAGTTCGATTCGGCCGGATGTGCGCCCGCATATGTGGCGGCTGTAGCGACCGGATGCGCCGATATATAGGGGGGCTGGACCGGTATTTCGTTGACGAACGCGGGTGTTGGCGGCCCGGCCGGTATGGATATTGCCGTATACAAGCCCACGCCCGGGGGCATGGAGGACGGGGGGCGGAAGGCGCCGGCTAATATGGTTGATGACGAGGGCCGGCCAAAGAGGGCTAGATCGTCCCAGGTGATACCGGGGATTTTCGGCGAGCGACCTCGGCGGCGGCGAGCGGATATCCTCCCCGGCCCGGCCACGGGGTACCCCCCACGGCTTTCCGGCCCGTCGAGAGCGAGAGGTGCGGGGATATTCGGGCGGGGGGCGAGGTAGCTCGGGTTTTCGAGCTCACGGTTGGACGGAGGCTCCGGCGGTCGAGATGAGACCTCCCGGACCTCGTGTTCCCCTTTGTGGGAGACAACGCTGCTCGGGAGAGTGTTTTCGTGCCACGGGTGCGTGCTTTACTTGTGGCGTCGGGAGCCATCGATGAGAGATTGTCCGGTTAGAGGTGGTGCGGCGCGGCTCGGTCACCGGGTCGGCCGGTGGTTCATCTTCATCCTCGGCTAGCTATGTGCCCCGCGGGGCGGGGTACACACCAGCGCCGGGCGGGGCCGAGACAGGGGTCGTGGCGAGTTCCCGGTTCTGCGGTCCTTCTAGACCGCATTGTATGCTTGACCCACGGGACGAGAGGCGTCGCCTAATGTGTTACGGTGTATATTACCGGTCTTCTCTCGAGATGTGTTGTTACCCCGCGTTTTAGAGTATGAGTTTGACGTGTGCCTCGTATAGAATGAGATGTTTTGAAAGGCACAAGCCATGGAAAGTACGTAACAACGAAGAAAAAGGGTGAATTACGATCTCGTAAGTCGTAATCGGAAAGAATATTTTGAAACACGGGAACATGGCCATTATTAGTGTAATAAGTGATAAATATCATGTATGGAGAATTTTGGAATATTTCGGGATTGAGCAAATTGAAGAAAATAAGTTCGACGAAAATTTGAGAAACGCGGGACGGATTTTAGTTAACTTTGGAGGCGCATATCTCATAGTATATGTGGAGTTTTAAGTGTGGTTCAAAGTCCTAAAATGAAGTTCGTCGAGTCTAGTTTGTAATGCAACCAACCGTTCATTGATAGGACATCGGAGTAGAGAATTATAAGACGTTACAAATTGAGCGTCGACGCGAAACGAAGTATTCCCGCGGCACCGCATTGCAGTATCTGCCACGATGCGTAGCTACGATGCTAGCTACGGATAGAAACCGACTTCAACGGTCCGTTTTAAGGGTTAAAATCTCATTTTTTTTCATCCAAACTTCAAAAATTTCTAGAAAATTCAGCAGCAAAGGAGCAAATATACATCACAACAATTGAGGATTTTGAGTGAGATTTCCAAGTAATGAAGTACCAATCGAAGTCGGGCAGCGCATAGTCACGAATATAATTTCATTTGGAATTAGAGGAGCATGGAAACAAGAAAATGTTGAAGAAGGTAAGTTTAATCTCTTTTCACATGTTATGGATGGTTTATATGTGTTGTGGTGTGTGGAAATTCATGAAATATGGTGTGTTGAAGTGAAGCCGTGTAGGTGTTGGTTATGTTGGAGTGATGAACTAATTTTTATTTAATATTTTGGTTGTTGTTGATATGGATTCCATAACGAAAATGATGGTTTAATGATTTAAATGGAAGTTGGAGTCGTTTGTAAGTTGTTAGAGAAGATAATGTGATTTTAATATGGTTTAACGATTTACGTGAATAATATTGTTAACGTGCGGATTGTTAGTGAAGTTTATGAATTTGGAAGGAAGAAATATGTTATGGTTGTTCATGTTGAGTTGGGAAGGTTTCGGGTTCTATGGCATATTATTTGGATTGTTTGAATATTTTTGTGGATTGTTGGAAATGTTATTGAATCATGTTTGAATGGTTTTGAGTTGGTATTTGAACGCGTGAGCAATGATGTGATGTCGCACCTCAACCTTCGTCGGGCGTGACGGGCACCCGACCCTCGTCAGAGTCGAGCGAACCCTTAAACGTCGACTCAAAATTTTTTTTTTTAAAACGAGAATTGAAAATTGTAAATGAAATACCAAAATCGACGCGTGGCTCGAGGTATCTCAAAACATGATATATAGATACATACAACATAACACAAGGGGAAACCAAAAAAGGGCCCCCCCCTTTCGTACAAC
>NW_026716242.1:0-17520 GCF_029784015.1 Lycium ferocissimum
TTTTTAGTTGAATTTGTCACACTTGAATGCTACATGATAAGCATTAATAAATGCCACTCGATTGCTATTTATTTGTTGTGGGATGTTGGAACAGATACTACGTATGAGTTGTTGTTTTCAAAATTGTTAGCATATTGGTTTACTTGTGTAAGTGATTAATTTGATCATATTGTGCTAGTTTGAATATCTTGTTTAGTCAGAATCGTTGCAAATGCTTATGTAGTATGTTTGATGGTTTACCTGATCTCTATGTGACTTGTCAGTAGCTGTTTGATGTTTGGAAGCATAAGGTAATCTTTAAGCATGCATATGTCTGGTTGTTAGTTGATATAGAGCTGTTATTTCAAATGATGTTTGGCTTCAGGAAGTCTACATTTTTGTTGTATGTTAAACCCTGATGATAAGTTGTGTACCAATTTGTATAAGTTTGCTTGGATCTAAAGCTACGTTCATAGAGACCAAAAGACATATAACTTGAATATTGAACTGCGAATACAAGCTCGAAGTAAACTAAAGAGAGTGTACCTCTAATATGTTTTGTTGATTAACGGGTGAACAACCTATTTCAAGCATGTAAATTTGTAATCAAATGCATACTTGATTGACTTAAAAACTCGCTTTGTTAGAAATACTCACTATCCGATATACTCGTACGAGCCGATTGGTTTAGTCTATCAGAGTAGCCTAGTGTTTGCAAAGACTCACCTTGCCTGATTCAAACATGTTTGATTTATGAATATCCATGTATACTGCGTACGCAAATAAGTTCTGTGTGTTCGTTAAACATTTTTCTGGTCCCTCTGTGTGTTCGTTAAACTGCTTCGGCAGTGAGTTGGTCCCAGTCCACTTCTAAAATGCTATGTTCTAGAATATATGCCCTTGAATCATGCATCCTTTTGCTAAATTTCGTAATTTCAAATTACCGTGACTTGTTCCCTATATGTTAGAATGGGGCCGGGGAACACCTCTCGAATGTTGTCCGAATCTTGTGTATCCCCCCGCGTGTGTGTCATGACCTGCTTGCCTTCTCACTCTGATTGTTGCTTTACTATGCCAATCTATGTTTACCAATTCTCTTTGGCTTCTACATGACATCCCTCCTCTTGTGACATCACTCTTGGTTTATTCCTACTATCCTGCCAATTCCTTTGGCTGCATCACTACTGCTGCCTGCACTATATGATCTCTAGTCTTTCCTTCTCTTAAATGTGACTGAATTTGAATATTTGTTTAGAAGACCTTAGGACAGCATGAGTTCCTTTTGTGAAGTAGTTACAACATAGTCGCCCGTCCCTTTTTATGAGTGAACCGGAATAAGTATAAAGCTTGAGCTCGTAGCGCCATAATATATCGATGACCGAAAGTCCGATCTTGTGTTTGGTCCGGGTCATGTTTAGTTTGTCAAAGCTGCCGTGTTTCTAAATTTAGCATGACTAATTGGCAGTTATCTCAAATTCATTGTATGAAATTACCAAAGCGCAGCACCTTCTCTAAAGGCAGTTTAAGTTTCCCTACTCCTTGGAGCCATTCGTTTTTTTTGTGGTCTCTATCACCCTGCAAACTACCATAATGTTACAATCGCTATTCTTTGTGTTGCTTATCTCGCTTAAATTACTGTTATGTTTGTTTGGAAACCATGTTTATGTTTGTAAGATTTCCCTATGCTACTCTTGTTTTGTTTCGAGCATTGTACCTTCTTGGTTGAATTATTGATTCTTTGTAAGGTAATGTCGAGACTATACTCGGAAACCATCGGTTTTAAGAGGAATAAATGCTGTAATTTTAAGCCTAGTTATTCTTTGTTTCAATGTTTCCAGAATTGAATCTCTGTGTTTAACATAGTCGATTGGTTGGAATACTTTCAATACTCTTATAAGCGTGTTAACCTTTCCTAGACAGTAGTTTATGTATACATGAGGTTTACTTCAAATATACATAGAATATACATAATGTGTTGATTTGTTTGAATTCATGTTTTACGTGTTTAATATTATTCTTTGATTGTATACTAATCCTTTTCCTTTCGTTTTATGCATGATCACCGCATACGAGTCCAAGGGACTCGTCTTTCTCCCGCATTCGGAGTTGGGCTAAAAGCCCAACGAAATCTCTCGAGTCTCCTTGATCCGAAGATAGAAAAGATTCGGGCCGAAACCCAATGGCGTAAATAGATTAAAAGCATTGGCCTAATTGGGCCGATCCATTCAAATATTCCTCTCTCTATTCTATTTTCTTCTTGTGCTTTTAATTTGCCTTGTATGACTAACATTTTACTTTGTTCTCATTTTCTTAGCTTAGATAAATTCTAGTAAAATTTAGTGGGTTAGCTTTAGTAAAGGGTAGTTAGTTTAAGGAAGACTAAAATTAATTCCATAAGTTTTACTCTATTCCTTTCATGTTAAAAATGTCTAATATTTATTTTTAGAATAATTGATTTGCAAAATGGCATGACTTTATATTTTAAGTAAAGGGAATCATATTTTAACCTTACTATCATATACATTTCAAAATGTCACTAACACACAAATATAAACTCAAGCATATTTTGTGAATTAACTTTTTTAAGTTTTGAGTCAATTACGCATATTTTTAAAGTATAGTTAATAAAAGGGATAAACAAAACTCATTAGCTATTTTGATATTTTGTTTATACTCCTGAATTGCAAAATCAATTAATATTTCATCATTGGAGTTCTTTCAAATATTTATTAAAATATTGCATAAATTCGCATTTTTTATTTTTATATGCAAATTATCATATTTTGCAAATCTTATTTTTTTTTTAAATAGCATTAGCATTATTATTTAAAATCTTTGCAACGTTTACAAGTCTATTTTAAATGGCATTTGAAGTTTCCTTTTATGCAAATTATTATACTTTCTACAAATCTCATCCTAAATAGTATTTTATTTTAAAATTTATCTTTTATTTTAAACTATCTTTATTTAAAATCATCTTTATGCAAGTTACTATATTTTTACAAGCATTATCTTAAATAGTATCATTTTGGCCTTCATTTAAAGTCTAAGCAGCTTTTTTTTTAAGTCTTATTCTAAAATGGCATTTAAACTCATCTTTTATGCAAATTATTATTTTTCTGTAAATTTTATTTTACACGATATCATCACATTTTTCTTTAAAATCTTAGCAATATTTTTAGCCGTTTTCTTAAAATTCAAACACTGCATTCGCATCTTTAGCCTTAATTAATTAACCTAAGTTTGGTCGGATAACCGTAAGTTAACGGATTCTAAAGGATGCCTAACCCCTTCCCTTTAGGATAATATAGAACCCTTACCTAGAATCACGGTTGGTTGCGGACTATTAACGGAGGTTTAGTTAGCTTCACCTTAGTTAATGTTTAGGTGCCCTAATTCACCTTAAAATCAATTAGGTGGCGACTCCTTAAAATAAGCAAATAGGAATCTCCAATATGTTGTACTCTAATTTAACCCGGTTAAAATGGGGTATGACGACTTGGCGACTCTGGGATTTTAGGTTCTTAACCATAACAAAACTTAGGTTAATTAATTTATTGGATGTTTTGGTTGTTTTTTTTATTTTTGCCTTTATTTTGCTTTATTTGTTCCTCTTATATGCTTTTGAGTGATTGTTTTATTATGCAAAATTTTCTATGTAATAATATGTTCTTGCTTTCCTTAAACGGCATTCCGTTCATATTTCCTCCATTTCTGGAAAACTCACACTATCACACGTACACGCGAGGTGTGCTTAGTGCACCCGCAAATTTCTTCGTAGAATCCAAATTTTAGGAGAGTTGGCGCATGCGCGGGGTGTCCGAATAACGGTGACCGCGTAGCCTCCTCACTCGAGTAGTCCACTCGGGAACCTTGCGTCTAGTAAGCCAAATCTTAGAAAAACTTAAGATAGAGCTAAACCAAAACCCTCTTTAAGAGCATGCACAAACCTAGGAAGGCTTAATACCCAAGGTGTATTAAGTCCATTAGTCAACCTCGTCCAAATGTCCGAGTGGGTCTATGACCCCAAGCGACGATTATCATGTTATCTGCATTGATTTGAAGGATAAACATGCGTGTTATGTGGACCATGTGCTATTTAGGTAGAACTAATCGCTTGTGAACGCAGGCAGCCATGAGTCCGTACAATACGAGCAGCAGGCATTTAATTACGAGCAAAGCGTGCAAGATTTAGATACACTATTAGCTGAGCAAGGAGACACTTACGTCAAGAAGGCATCAAACGGGAAGAGTTCTGGCCATATCATGCAAAGATCGGGCATTCAATCCAAGCAAATAAGGGGCTCAAGAGTAATGAAGGGCTTTCCTCATTTTGATTAGCTCATGAGAGTCATTATAATTACTTTTGTATTTCTAAACATTGTATATTTTTGGGGCTTTCAATTAATAGCACATTGGGATGACATATAATTGCATATTTTATCCTTTAAATCCGCGTTAGGCCTACCTGCGGCAAAAGAGGTCCCGTGCATAATAGGTCGCGTTATGTTTGCTATATCTCTCTTTCACTATTTGATTTGTTGCCATGCAATATGTGTTTGTTTGCTATATGTGTTTTGTTTTCTATGCAATATGTGTTGTTTGCTATGCAATATGTGTTTCTTTCGTCGTTATTTGCTCAATATTCGCATTATTTTCAGCAAAGCATTTATTCGCACTATACTAACGCAGTTTTCTTCAAAGGTTTTTCTTTTATTTTGATTATTTCCCAAAGGTTGATTTGTGTGGATCGCGAACCGGCGGATCACCCGTACTTCACAAGATCAAAAGCACGAGCATCAACGATATGAATGATTCGGGGGCATCCAAACAGATCGGTTGGGACTCGTCACCCTTTTCCGAGAGACGATCCCGAAGCTTTGGGAGGAGGGAACGACGAACTCATCGCCCAACCGGTGCGAGCAAATAGCCAATGTGCAAACTGAGATTGAGCGACTGCAAAATCTTACCAATTTATCCACCACCCTCAATACTCCTCACCACGAACAAAGAACAAATGCAGCAATTCCATCATCTTTTTCGCCTGTCGATTCGCCCGCTCCTCAGCCCGCCCCCACAAACCCTCCGCTTTACACATGCCATCCAAATACTACCGATTCACAACAAACTAGCCAGCAACAAGCCATCTCACAACAAACCAACTTCCAGCAAATTAACCCACAACAAGCCATTCCACCACCAATCCGCCCACAACAAACCATCCCGCAGCAAACCAACGTACAAGAAACCATTCCGCAACCAAATTACCCGCAATAAGCCAACCCCCAGCAAATTAACTTTCAACAAACCAATCCGCCACCCTTCACCGCTCCCTACGTTCTTCAACCTACAGTTACCCAAAGCTACCAAGCAACCCAAGCAACCCAACACGTACCGTTGGCACAACCGCTAACCATAACACGCAGTATATGCCACCGGTATATGTAGCAGAAGCTCAACCATTTACTACCCGAAGTAAAAAGCGAGCATCCGAGTTTGACCCTTATGAAGAGCTTGAAGGAAGAAATCGGATATTTGAACGCTTGTCCTTCAAATCAACAAGGAAAACGAGTAAATCTATCATATCCGCCATAAAAATGGAATGAAAGGCTGAGCACCGCCTTCTATATGTTGCATGGGCCGAGCACCGCCCGCTGAAATTTCTGCAAAAGGCTGAGCACCGCCTTCTATTTATTGCATGGGCTAAGCACCGCTTCTTTGATGTTCCTGCATAAGGCTGAGCACCGCATTCTATCATCTGTTGCATGGGCTATGCACCGCCCTCTTGATGCTTCTGCAAAAGGCTAAGCACCGCCTTTATATGTTGCACGGGCCGAGCACCGCCTCCGGATGTTTATGCGCCGAGCACCGCCTTCTATATGTTGCATGGGCCGAGTTTAGTCGCAAAAGGCTGAGCACCGCCTTCTATTTATTGCATGGGCTAAGCACCGCTTCCTTGATGTTCTGCATAAGGCTGAGCACCGCATTCTATATGTCGCATGGTTTCCGCAACGGAAGAAAACACCGCCTTTATACCGCCCTCTGATTTGAAAGCTCGATGAGGATGATATGTTGCATGGCAAAGGCTAGCACCGCCTTTTATATGTTGCATGGGCTGAGCACCGCCCTCTGGATGTTTATGCAAAGGCTGAGCACCGCCTTCTATATGTTGCATGGGCCGAGCACCGCCCGCTGAAATTTCTGCAAAAAGCTGAGCGCCGCTTTCTATATGTTGCATGGGCTGAGCACCGCCCTCTGGATGTTTATGCAAAGGCTGAGCCCCGCCTTCTATATGTCGCATGGCCGTGCACCGCCCCTTTGGAATTTTTGCAAAAGGCTAAGCACCTCCTTCTATATGTCGCATGGGCCGAGCATCGCCTCTCGACGTTTCGCATAAGGCTTAGCACGCCTTCTACATGTTGCGTGGGTGAGGACCGCCCTCTTGAAGTCTACATAAGGCTGAGCACCGCTTTCTACTATATTTTGCACCGTCCTCTCGATGTTTCTACATTAAGGCCGAGCATTGCCTCCTCAAAACGGATACGCTCTGAGGGCGTCAAAGACACCCTTTCATAGTCAAAGGAATTTACTTTTATGCATCATCATCCAAGGGCATCATAGTCTAAAGGCATCATCTTCATAGCCTAAAGACAACATTTCATGGCCTAAGGAATTTACTTTGTGTATCATCATCCAAAGGCGTCATTGTCTAAGGGCATCATCTTCATGGCCTAAGGACACCATTTCATGGCCTAAGGATCTTATTTCTTGTATCATGACCCTAAGACATCATAGCCAAAGACACCATCTTCATTGTCGAAGGCATCTCCTCATTGTCTAAAGGGAGTTTGCATTATGTTTAACTACTCATCGTACTTTATAGTTGAGCACTAACCATTTATCCTGCCATATAAAGCGGGACAAATTTTAAGGGCATTATCGCAGCTCAACATCTCCGTGTGCTAGAAACTGGGACAAATTTTAAAGGCATCATCGCAAGTGACATCGAGAGACATGAAAGAGTATATGGTCAATAGAGTCATCAGGCAAAAGGAAGACTTTGTAGAAAGGACGCTCGCTTTGTTTCGCAATGCGTCACAATTCCAGTTAGCCAAGACTCAGAAATGGGCAGAGTTTACAAGTCCAGACGAAGTTGGAAGCAGAAAGCGTCAAGAGCCAGTCTTCAAAGTCAACGCGAATCAACCCCCCCCAAAACTTACAAATTTTCTTTGGATGCAGATTTTCAAGTTGCGGAAGTTGAAATATATAATGGTTGCAGCTTTGCAAAGATTGCGCGTCGAACGGTTTGAACATTCTTTTAACAATTATGCCTCTCAAATATTAATAATAAATCGCGATAAATTAATGTTTAGTCTTCCAAATGAGTTTTCCAATATATCGGCGTACAAATATTTCTTTCAAATGCTTTGCATAAATGCTCATCGCGCATGCACTATTGTTTTAAATTCCCCCCCGCACCGCATACACACTATTGTTTTAAATTCCCCGCACTACATACACAGTATTGTTTTAAATTCCCGCACTGCATGTGCACTATTGTTTTAAATTCCCCCCTATATATGCTATTGCTTTAAATGCCCCGCATGTGCACTACTGCTTTAAATGCCCCGCACTGCATATGCACTACTGCTTTCAAATATCCTGCACTACAAAAACACCGCACTATTACTTTCAAGTACCCCTCAAAAGCATAACATCTTTGTTCGCAAAGCATCGCATTTAGGCCAATCCGCCTTTAATAGGACCTTTAGGTTCGTTCGCCTTTAAATTGAACATTTTGGGTTATTCCACCCTAAAATAGGATATTTTGGGTTATTCCACCCTAAAATAGGTATATCGGGTTCTTCCACCCTCAAATAGGATATTTGGGTTCTTCCACCCTAAAATAGGATATTTTGGGTCGTCTACCCTCAAACACGGCATTTAGGCCTGCCCGCCTTTAATTGGACATTTTAGGTTTGTTTGCCTTTAATTGAACATTTAGGTTTGTCCACCTTATAATAGGACTTCATTATTTATTTGGGTTTTTCCACCTTATAATAGGATTTAATTTTAGGGTTGTCTACCTTATAATAAGACTTCATTATTTATTTTGGTTTATCCACCTTATAATAGGATTTAATTATAGGCTTACATAGGCTTCGGTCACATTATTAGAAATTTTAACTTTTTATTTTCCTTGCACATATGAACTACTTTTGACCTGATTCCTTCAGCTAGTGTCAGCAATTGCAAGATCATTGGCACTGCATCATTAATAATCATAGATCAAGCACCGCATTTAGGCTAGTTCGCCTTTAATTGATCATTTTAGGTTAGTTCGCCTTTAATTAAACATTTTAGGTTTGTTCGCCTTTAATTGAAAGAAAAGGAACTGCATTTCAAGAACCTGCGATATCGACAGTCCACATAAATGGAAGTTTTAAAAGATTGATTTCATTTTACCATTTGTCCCAACTACTTTCTTCGAGTAGCTAATAGGAACACACCAAAAAAAAAAAAAAAAAAAAAAAAAGCAAAGTTCAATCATGCAAGGTTGGGCTGCTGGAGTTGAAACAGTCGGCAAGAAGAGACTTAATGACTTCATCTTCATCATCTTCCTCTCTATGGCCATAACCAATAGCAGCATTATTGTCTGCAACTGGACCACTATCGCAGTAAGTATCAAAAGAAGCCTGCAATTCTGCCATACCCATAAGCTTTCTCTTCTTGTGGTTAGCCTTGAAACAAGATTGCCTTAATTTCTTTGTTTTCTCCTCAAGTTCCATGTCTGGGATTTCCTCCATCCTTTTCTTCTCTTCCTCTAATGAATCTATCACATCCTTCCACTTCTGTTCCATACCATTTCCTTCCCCCCTCTTCAATTCCTGCAAATATTCATCATCGAAACAAGGGTAACATTTATATATAGAGAATATCTTAACGTTCTTTTTCTAAACGAAATATTAAGAGAATATAATATTATTACATAAACCAAAAGGTGAATTTTTGTTTTATTGAAACGAGAGTGTATAGCAGATGTGTATATAGAGAGTGAACCTTAACATTCTTGATTAGTGTTTGAAGACTCATTAACTTCCTATGTGGCCACCTTTGGATTCCCAAATCCCTACATCTTATCTTCAAAAGTGTCACCCCAATATTAAGTTCCTTGGCTGCTTGATTTATTGGCATGTAAAAGCACTTTGAAATTGTTTCTCGAGATAACATTTTTTCCTTTCTTTGCTTCCCTTTCTCCGTTATAATTATCTTTTCTTGATTGTTGTCACATGACAACAATTCTTGGTTCTCCGTTCTCCCAAGTAATTGGGAACTTGATCCGAATCCACCGCTCGTTCCGCTCCACATCCCTGCACCCATAACGTTATAATACATTAGCTAATTTAGTTAGAACAAATACTATTAGTGTATACAAATAGATATTCAGAATATGACCGTCACCTGGGGTAGGGTTATAGAAAGATGAATAAAATGGATCTTCAAGAGTAAAATCCATCTTCAAAGGATTGTTAGCAGCGGCAAAAGCGTTATCGTACTGATAATCGATAGCATGGTGTCCTGAAGATTCACTGCTGTTAAAACGTAACATATCTATAGCCTAAAGGGATTCTTAGAAACACTCTTCTTTGTATTTCCAATGATTCAAGCCCCCACTATCTTTGTCAAATAAGATTAAGCATAAAGCGATACAAAGATCGGTCAATATCCGTGTACTTATCGATTTCGATATGCCAATGATTTAAGGTCTGGCCTGTGCCTAAGTGTTGTTGGAACTGCTTTACAGATGGACGGCTGATATTGAAGATGCCGTCTGCTTTTGCTTTTGTAAAAGTGGACGGCTCCTTTTGAAAAGATGTCGGCCACCTGAATTTTACCCGAAGGGGTAAACGATTTTTGAAAAGTGGACGGCTACTTTTTATAAAGTTGTCGGCCACAAAGTAGCCCACTCACAAATAAAAAAAAAAAAAAAAAAAAAAAAAAATCCGGAATTATGTATAGATACGTATTGTATTAGTACTTATACACTTAAGAAATATATAAATACAATACTAGTACTTTAAAGTAAATTAGCTACCCTAAGTCTACAATACAGTGACTTATACCTTATATTTGACTAATTAATTTATTTGGGCATGTCCGCCTTTATAATAGGACTTGGTTAATTTATTTGAGCATGTCCGCCTTAAAATTGGACGTATTAAGTTTTTTTTTTTTTTTTTTTCAAAAAGAGCACTGATATTGCACTTGCATTCACACCACTTTTACCTTGAATGATTTTCGTACTAATTGCACACTAATGCTACTTTTATTTCAAATATTTTATACTACTCTCACGCTAGCACTAGTTTTTACCTCAAATATTTTGTACTAATCTCGCATTTGCACAACTTTTACCTCACATATTTTGTACGAATCGCGCGCTTGCACTATTTTTTTTATATCGAAATAATATCGCACTAATTTTTTTACACCTGCATTAATCTAGGAGTAATTCCACGCTTCTTGTAAAAGGAAAGAAAGTATGTAATGTTCTGACCTTGCAAGGACTATGCATCGAATGGTTTGAGTTTTCTTAGGACTAATTATGCCCCTCAACCGCTAACAACTCTCAAATTTTACGATAAATTAAGATTTTCAAATGAATCGATATACAAATATTTTCTATTATTTCAAATGCTTCGCATAAAATGCTTTCAAATGCACAACATATGCACCAATGCTCTCGAAGGCTTCGCATAAATGCTTTCAATCGCGCATGAATCGCACTACTATTTTTTAAACGCATTATCGCTTTCAAATACCCTACGCAAATGCTTTCAAATACGCTGCACATGCACCGCACCAATGCTTTTAATTTGCTCCGCATAAATGCTTTAAATACACTGCACACGCACTGCACAAATGCTTCCATTTGCTCCGCATTAAACGCTTTAAATGCACTGCACATGCACACGCACTGCACAAATGCTTCCATTTGCTCCGCATTAAACGCTTTAAATGCACTGCACATGCACACGCACTGCACCAATGCTTTCATCTGCTCCGCATAAATGCTTTAAATGCACTGCACATGCACATTGCACCCGCACCGCACAAATGCTTTCATTTGCTCCGCACAAATGCTTTTAAATGCCCTGCACATTGCACCCGCACTGCACAAATGCTTTCATCCGCTCCGCATAAACGCTTTCAAATGCACTGCACATGCACAACATAAATGCTTTAAACTGCTTCACATAAATGCTTTCAAACGCACATTGCACCGCACGAATGCTTTAAAATTCGTTGCATAAATGCTTTGCACCATGAGTCATACTGGTTTTTAAAACCTCATTTTCATCAGTCATTGGGTTTTAAAGGAAAACCTCATGTGGGCTTAGCAAGCCTCATTTTCATAAGTCATCTGGTTTAGGGCCCATTTCATTAATCATCGCCAAAAGGCATCATTTTCATAAATCATCGGCCCAGGACCTCATTTGCATCAGCCTCAACAAGGCTATCATTTTAATCACTGCAGCTCTTTTACGGAGTTATTTTACATCGCTTTATTTTCGATATTTATTTTACTGACTATTTTATCTAGTTTAAAGTTTCGCGCAGAGCTTTAGCGCAACGTGGAACTATTTCTTCGGCAGCGAACTGGGGCAATATGTTGGGAAAGAAATCAGACTTCCCGACAAGGGTCGAAGATCTACCTCGAACACTCGTCTCGAACTATTCTGCCTGCATTCCAGCGTATCCAATTTTCAGAATTTTCAAGTCTCTACCATAATACCCAGTGCCTCCATAATTCGACACTGGGACAATATTTTGCAAAGATTCGCACCAATTGGGATTCGTTTTTCATAAGTGTCGTAGTCATCCTAGAACTACACACGGCCTGATTCTCGTGCAACCCGAGATATGTAGGCAACTCGGAGACCGGAGTTCGGCCGCAATTCTTTCTTCATCCCTTAGTCCTCCAAAGTCCTTTAGCCGGGACAAAATAGGCTACTAAGTCAACGTCTTTGCCCCGAAAATTCTTTCATCATTACCTGGGCAAAGAGGGACAAGCTGTTGACACCCGATTTTGTCCCACCTTTCCTCCAAAATACCCATTTTACGCGTCTAATATTTTGGCAATTTTAAAACAAAATTATTTATATTTTTTTACTATAATTATTAGCTTTTATTAATACCGGCATTTCATTATCCTGTCATTATTTTCTCTTATTACCGTTATTACTATTATTATTATTATTATTATTATTTTATCATTATTATTATTATTATTATTATTATCATTATTCACATTTTTTATCATCGCAACATTTTACCGGCTTATGCGCACGCATCACATTTATCTTCGCATAATTTTATAATAGTATTCACTTACTGTCGAATTTTAAATATATTATCGCACGGCTATTACAACGTCATTTTATTTTATTTTATCTGAGTACTAATAAATGCATACTTTTATCAAGTAATATTTTAACACGTTAGCATATAATTAATTAAAATGGGTCTCTTATTTAAAATTAGAAGCCTAAATTATTTCTTTCATTCAGCCCACATTTTAATTCATCATCCCAACCATTTTAATTCACCCCGATCCAATTTTCAGACCAGTCCACATTTCAATTTATTATTTTCAAATCAGTAAACCCATTATTTTCATCCGCCCGTTTTAATACCCACATCTTCAAACCACCAGCCCATATTTTAGCCAACCCGGTCCATTAAACCATTTGGACCCGACCGGATCCGTTCAAAATAAAGAAAACCCTTTTAGGGTTTCCTTTATTTTTTCTCTCCTCGCCCGTCACCTCCCCGCTCTCTCTCTCTCTCTCCTTCATCATCGTCATCCCCCACCACCGCCGCCTACACCCCGCTCCCTCTCTCTCTCTCACGCTCCCCCCACTTCATCCCGTTCCCCACGCTCTGCCACATCCACTTCCCTTTGTCCCCGCTCCTCTCAAACTCAAACCCTAAATCGCCCTATAAATAATCGTTTCCAAGTCATTTGAAAGGGGGATTTTTGGGAACACTGATTACAAGTTGTTTTTAGCCGCAGAAACCCTTTAGAAATTGAGGTTTTAAACCCCCCAAAAACTGCTTTGCAAAGAGTTTTTTTTTTTTATTCAAAAATTCCCCAAGAAACAGGACCTTTTGATCGGTGAAAATCCCATAAAAGAAAGAGTTCTTAAGCCGCATGAAAATCTCCTTAAAAAATCAGTCCTTTTAGCAATCGTAATCTTATTTAGCATCGGGTCAAAATACTAAACCCAATTTGTGTTCGATTGCCTTGTTGCTATTTCGAATCCGGCATACCCAAAATCAGAGGTTTGTAGTCGTTTCGAGTTTAGATCGGAAACCCGCATCCCCATTTCGCTGCACCTGCAAAAGGTAAATCCCATTCCATTCCTTTATTTTAATTTTTTGTATGTTTGTGTGCTTATGCGGTATAGTTTGATGTTATCTTTAGGTTGTGGTGATTGGATGAGTCATTAGTATGTTTTAGCTTAGTTGATATCTTTTCGGATGTTCTTTGTTTGTTTAGTTTAAGATGTTCCGTTTAGTCTAAATATCGATTTGCTTGTGTCAAGATTCAATCTAATAAATTACATAGAATTATTTGGGGCCTCATTCTTAGTTAATCTGGTTAATGATTAATCTAAGCATATATAACCCTTTGTTGTTTTTGTGCATGTTAGTTTAATTGAGTTCAAACCCAATCCAATATGACCTAATCAATCCAATATGAATCAATTTAACCAGTAATGGAAATTAGTTCATGCCGCAACTTTCCTGTTTTTCCTTCGTATATCCTGCAGTTTCCGGGCATCTGTGTATGCCAAATTGAGTATGAATCTAGTATGTATATCCGTTGCTATTCGTTGAATGCTGTGTCCCTTTTTTTTTTTTTTGAGTGCCTTTCGTATGTCTTGTAATAATGTCTTAGATATGTCGATATGTTGAATTAGCCTGAACCTCTAAGTGTAACTCTGTACACCCCTCCTGAGCTTTAAAAGTTTCATGTTTATATCCTTGTCTGTACCTTGCTTCATCTGAACTCACTCTCAATGAGCATCTACTCATCTGCATATGATATAATCTCATTTGCCTCATGATCTGAGCATAACTGATAACATATATGTCCTGCTTTTGCTTCACTACATATATGTTTTAAATGTCTTCTGTCTGTTTTGTATTCTCCATGCAATGCTTTAACTTATTACCCTCTATCACCATCGTGGTAAATTTAGAGTTACGTGGATAGGCAAAACTACTTTAGCTTAATGTCCCACTTTGCTTGCTTGAATCACTCTTCAATATATCACTGTGTTTGATGTGCTCCATAATGTGATCCTGCCTATATCTATAACACTGAGCCTGAGACCATTGCTATAAATTATTTTTCTTCTAAGGCAAGGTGGCTATAAAATTCGTTGCTTATTGTCCGGTATGATTTCTCGAGACAAGCTTGTTGCATTTAAATAGGAGCATGTGCTTTTTTTTTTAGTTGAATTTGTCACACTTGAATGCTACATGATAAGCATTAATAAATGCCACTCAGTTGCTATTTATTTGTTGTGGGATGTTGGAACAGATACTACGTATGAGTTGTTGTTTTCAAAATTGTTAGCATATTGGTTTACTTGTGTAAGTGATTAATTTGATCATATTGTGCTAGTTTGAATATCTTGTTTAGTCAGAATCGTTGCAAATGCTTATGTAGTATGTTTGATGGTTTACCTGATCTCTATGTGACTTGTCGCAGTCGTTTGATGTTTGGAAGCATAAGGTAATCTTTAAGCATGCATATGTCTGGTTGTTAGTTGATATAGAGCTGTTATTTCAAATGATGTTTGGCTTCAGGAAGTCTACATTTTTGTTGTATGTTAAACCCTGATGATAAGTTGTGTACCAATTTGTATAAGTTTGCTTGGATCTAAAGCTACGTTCATAGAGACCAAAAGACATATAACTTGAATATTGAACTGCGAATACAAGCTCGAAGTAAACTAAAGAGAGTGTACCTCTAATATGTTTTGTTGATTAACGGGTGAACAACCTATTTCAAGCATGTAAATTTGTAATCAAATGCATACTTGATTGACTTAAAAACTCAGTTTGTTAGAAATACTCACTATCCGATATACTCATGAGCCGATTGGTTTAGTCTATCAGAGTAGCCTAGTGTTTGCAAAGACTCACCTTGCCTGATTCAAACATGTTTGATTTATGAATATCCATGTATACTGCGTACGCAAATAAGTTCTGTGTGTTCGTTAAACATTTTTCTGGCCCCTCTGTGTGTTCGTTAAAGTATTAGGCAAATGAGTTGGTCCCAAATCCACTTCTAAAATGCTATGTTCTAGAATATATGCCCTTGAATCATGAATCCTTTTGCTAAATTCTGTAATTTCAAATTACCTGTGACTTGTTCCCTATATGTTAGAATGGGGCTGGGAACACCTCTGAATGTTGTCTGAATCTTGTGTATCCCCCTGCATGTGTCATGACCTGCTTGCCTTCTCACTCTGATTGTTGCTTTACTATGCCAATCTATGTTTACCAATTCTCTTTGGCTTCTACATGACATCCCTCCTCTTGTGACATCACTCTTGGTTTATTCCTACTATCTCGCCAATTCCTTTGGCTGCATCACTACTGCTGCCTGCACTATATGATCTCTAGTCTTTCCTTCTCTTAAATGTGACTGAATTTGAATATTTGTTTAGAAGACCTTAGGACAGCATGAGTTCCTTTTGTGAAGTAGTTACAACATAGTCAGCTCTGTCCCTTTTTATGAGTGAACTGGAATAAGTATAAAGCTTGAGCTCTGTAGCTGCCATAATATATCAGATGACTGAAAGTCCGATCTTGTGTTTGGTCTGGGTCATGTTTAGTTTGTCAAAGCTGCCCGTGTTTCTAAATTTAGCATGACTAATTGGCAGTTATCTCAAATTCATTGTATGAAATTACCAAAGCGCAGCACCTTCTCTAAAGGCAGTTTAAGTTTCCCTACTCCTTGGAGCCATTCGTTTTTTTGTGGTCTCTATCACCCTGCAAACTACCATAATGTTACAACTCGCTATTCTTCGTGTTGCTTATCGCTTTCTTTGTTATGTTTGTTTGGAAACCATGTTTATGTTTGTAAGATTTCCCTATGCTACTGTTTTGTTTCGAGCATTGTACCTTCTTGGTTGAATTATTGATTGCTGTAAGGTAATGTCGAGACTATACTCGGGAAACCATCGGTTTTAAGAGGAATAAATGCTGTAATTTTAAGCCTAGTTGTTACTGTTTCAATGTTTCCAGAATTGAATCTCGTGTTTAACATAGTCGATTGGTTGGAATACTTTCAATACCTTATAAGCGTGTTAACCTTTCCTAGACATATATAGTTTATGTATACATGAGGTTTACTTCAAATATACATAGAATATACATAATGTGTTGATTTGTTTGAATTCATGTTTTACGTGTTTAATATTATTCTTTGATTGTATACTAATCCTTTTCCTTTCGTTTTATGCATGATCACCGCATACGAGTCCAAGGGACTCGTCTTTCTCCCGCATTCGGAGTTGGGCTAAAAGCCCAACGAAATCTCTCGAGTCAGCCTTGATCCAGCATAGAAAAGATTCCGGGCCGAAACCCAATGGCGAAAATAGATTGCAGCATTGGCCTAATTGGGCCGATCCATTCAAATATTCCTCTCTCTATTCTATTTTCTTCTTGTGCTTTTAATTTGCCTTGTATGACTAACATTTTACTTTGTTCTCATTTTCTTAGCTTAGATAAATTCTAGTAAAATTTAGTGGGTTAGCTTTAGTAAAGGGTAGTTAGTTTAAGGAAGACTAAAATTAATTCCATAAGTTTTACTCTATTCCTTTCATGTTAAAAATGTCTAATATTTATTTTTAGAATAACTGATTTGCAAAACGGCATGACTTTATATTTTAAGTAAAGGGAATCATATCTTGTCCTTATTATCATATACATTTCAAAATGTCATTAACATACAAATATAAACTCAAGCATATTTTATGAATAACTTTTTTTTAAGTTTTGAGTCAATTACGCATATTTTTAAAGTATAGTTAATAAAAGGGATAAACAAAACTCATTAGCTATTTTGATATTTTGTTTATACTCCTGAATTGCAAAATCAATTAATATCTCATCATTGGAGTTCTTTCAAATATTTATCAAAATACTGCATAAACTCGCATTTTCTTATATATTTATATGCAAATTATTTTTTTTTTCATATTATTATTTAAAATTTTATTTAGCATTATTTTATACTTCCTTTTATGCAAATTATTATACTTTCTACAAATCTCATTTAAATCATCTTTTATTTGCAATAATTTACTATCTTTATTTAAAATAAAATCTTTTTTATGCAAGTTACTATATTTTTACGAGCATTATCTTAAATAGCATCATTAATCTCTCATTTAAATCTAAGCGACTTTTATAAGTCTTATTTTAGAATAGCATTTATACTCATCTTTTATGCAA
>NW_026716243.1:0-18376 GCF_029784015.1 Lycium ferocissimum
GCTTTTGGCACTTGGGAGGGTCTTAGGGTGATCGAGTCCTATTTCTGTAAGTTCGGATGTTCAAGAAGTTTTTCCAACATTTTATGCAAGTTCTAATTCAATTCTACTTAATGAATGAAGAAATTTCAATCTCGAGTTTCTAGGAAAGGAACTATCCCCGAGGCCCGTGTCCAACCCTACTACGTCTAGGACATGCCAAGAAAGGAAGGTAAAGTCTTACATACCTCTTTTCGCTCCTTGTGCTATTCCAAATTCAAGCTCCAACCTCGCCTTTAGAATCTACAAATTGGTCATGTTTACCAAACATGATTAGTGCCTTTAAATTGAATTCTTAAACAATACTTGGCTACCAAATTTCGTGAAAGCACTTCCTCTGTAAATACATCATTCCCCAAAATCATCTTAGCCAATTCTCATCAACAACAATCCGGGAATTCAACCCGGCCAAACTATCAATCATAATATCACAACCATATTAACAATTTCCAATTTCAATCCAAGATACATTCTAACAACTTAATCAATATACTACTTCCTTCAAGACCTTCCAACTCCAATGAAAACAATAACAACCTAATAATTCATACACCAATAATATCATACTAGTCTCATAATCTTCCATGCATGCAAGAACATTATATTCCATCTATATAAACTTTACAAGAAGACCAGACTACCACAATTTCTCTAATATCCTTAAGCTTCTATTAGCAACATAAAACTCACACACAATAACGATTAAAACATTGAATAAATTCAATTCATTCCCTTCCATATTGCATCACAACCACACGGCCATAGCACCATACACAAACACACGGCCAACATCATGCATACACAACTACAACCTCTCCAAAATCATTCAATTTCCATTATCAACATAGTATTGACAACAATAACAACCAAACACTAGATAATATAATTAAAACATGATTTCCACACACACACACACATGTATCACACCTCACGGCCACCCCTCTATCTACTTGCTCTTCATGAATTTCATCCATTTTCATGCACTACAACATCCACAAATATCCATAACATATAAAGAAGGATGAATTCTTACCTTGTTCCTTTATTCCTCACTTGGCTAGAATTTGCAACTCCTATGAATATGTGTTGCTCTTGCTCTAACAACCTCTCCAACTTGCTAAGGACCTTCAACTTAGTAGGATTATCACAAGACAACAACTTTTGGAACAAGATTGAAAGCTAGAAAATTTTTCTTTTCTTTTTCTCCTCTCCTTTCTCTATGGCCGAAGGCCTTCTTCTTTTTTTTCTCTAGTTTCTCTCTTGAATTCTCTAGATGAACACATGGTCCCTTATTTATCTACCACATGGAATTAATTTTCCATGGGCTTGGACTAGCCTTGGCCGGCTGGGCCTCTCTTTTTCCTTCTTTTTTATTCTTTTATTCCAAGCCCAATTATTCCATGTCCAATTCTTTGTAATTCATGCAACTATTTTCCAAATTCCAAATTTACCCTTCGTCTTCCTCCACAATTCCACGAAACATATTGCGAATTTTCCTTGATGCCCTTGGCCTGTCTTAATGATTCCGCTTCTAAATGCTTCATAAACCATTCATATGCTTAACAAAATAAAAATAGGGCCTTGCTTGTCGTCCTCCCGCAATTGTCTTGAATTTTTCGATTGCACAAAATGCGGGATATAACACACAAGGCAGCCACCATTCGGCCAACCCATCATCACACACAACTTCATGAATTTTATTCATTTCAACACATCACAACATGCTCAAAACGTCCATAACAATATCAACCAAACACCAAGTAGTTTAATTCATCGTTCTTATTCAACACAATACATATGCACGGCCACAACTCCCATACCCTATTTTCATGAACTCCATTCATTTCCACATTGCACAACATGTACAAACATCTATAAAACATGTAAAGAAGATCAAAACTCACCTTCTTCCATTCACCTTTTCCTCTCGGCTAGGACCTCCAAATTGCAACAACGAATGACTTTCAGAACAACAACTACTCCACGTGATAGAGGACCTTCCGTTTGGTTGAAAAGCTTGAAGAGAATTATTTTTCATGATCAACTTCCCTAGACCATATTCGGCCAGCCATGGCCGATGGTCTTTCTCCTTCTTTCTTCTATTCTCTCTAATTTTCTAGAGTGACAAAAGATGAATATTTTGTCTTCCTTTTTCATCACATGCCTATGTATATATATATAGGTGTATGGCCGGTCCAAGCCCCTCAATTTTTCTCCAACTTTCTAGAATTTTCCCTTAAGTTGCAAAAGATGACTTTTAGTCTTGCATAGTCATCTTTGTCTCTATGTATATATATGGTCCCTAAAATATAAGGTGGACACATAGCCCCCCTTCATGGCTCACAATAATTGGCTAGCCATGTGTGGGTCCCACATGACCTCATGGCCACATGGCCATTCTTGGCTATTTCATGAAATATTTTTCAACTTTTAGCTCCAATGCTCCCTTATTGCAAATTTACCCTTAATTCTCCATACCAATAAAAAGACGAACATGCAACTTATGCATTCTAAAAAAAAAATTATAGCCTTGTCCTTAACTTTCCGTCATTATCTCGGAATATCCGGATGTACAAAAAGGCGAGGTATAACACTGACTCTCCTTATACTCATACTCATGCTGGGCCCTTAACTCACAACATGAATGCATAATGAAAGCTCTCAAAGGAAACATACTTTTCGTCTTTCTCAAACCAAACATTAGTCTTAGGCACCTCGGAATCCCATTTTCATGCCATCACTTTTATCTACAGAAATTTGGGCAGCATTTCCCCTATAAATGCAACAACCCCGAGATTTCAACTCGGTCAAATTCATCAACAACAATACCAACAAACATTCTAACAACATCAACCATTAATTCAAGACACACTTTAACATCAACAACCTTCTTTCGCACAATGCGACAACATTCCAATTACGTTCAAATCAACATATATAATCAATCCAACATCATTGCCCACGCGTTCAAATACCAATCCAAAACCATTCAAACATGATTCAATAACATTTCCAACAATCCACAAAATTATTCAAAACAACCCAACCAAAACATAAGGCAACCCGAAACCTTCCAAGTCCAAGGAAATATCAACAACGCATTTCTTTTTCTTCCAAATTCATAAACCATACTAACAATCCATACTTTAACAACATTAATCTCAAAACAAGAAACCATATTAAGATCACATTAGGTTCCAAAACAGCCCACATGATTTCAACTTCACTTTGAACCATTAAGCCTTCATTTTACAACATAGAATCTACAACACAACATCCTAAACATACCAAATGAAATTAGTTCTACACTTCTACCTTACACCACACATACACGGCCACAACACAACAATTACAACTTCAACTCGAATCATTCAATACGTTCATTCTCATCACATAATCCATGACAACAACAACCAAAATACTAAGTAAAATCAATTTGCCATAACTTACCAAAATCAGCCCTATACGCCAACATCCACACTCCAAATTTTCATGATTTCCATCCATTTCCACATACTATAACAACACTCAAACATGCTACATACAATTAATTCACCATTTCTACACAACACACGGCCAAACTTCAATATTCACGGCTCAACTTTAACATCCATATTTTCATGAATTTCATTCATATTCACATACCACAACATGCACACATCATTCATAACACATAAAACAAGATCAAATCTTACCTTTTCCTTCAACTTCACAACTAGCTAAAGTTAGCAAAGTATGAAAACAAGTGGTTTGATGATCCAAACAACCACTCCACGTGAACAAGTGGGACCTCCAATTGATGGATTTGCTTGAAGAAAATATTTTTGTGATGGCTAATTATGGACTTGGAATTTGGGAAGGTTGGCCGAATGTCTATTAATGTTCATCCAAGTTCTCTTTTTTTTTTTTCTAAGTATAGAAATGAGAAAGATGACTTCTTGGTCATCTTTTATGCTCCTAGATAAATTTTCCAAGTGTCCATGGCCCACTTATGGGTTGGACCAATCAAATTTGGCCACAAAAATGTGTGGGACCATCTCCACACCACATGGCCAATATGGCCAAAATTCAATAATTCCCAACTTTCCATTATTCCACTTTTGGTCCCAAATTTTCCTAGTTGTTCCATGCCAACAAATTCATGAACAAGTTAGGTCTTAAAACGAAATCGAAGGTCAAAAGTCCCACTTCATATCCCGAATGATCTTGTCCCTAACTTATCATAGTTAACCGGATTGTCCCAATGTACGAAATGCGGGATATAACATCCTTTCCCCCCTTTAGAACATTCGTCCTCGAATGTTCAACTTGTCGTATGGGGTCTTAAGGATCTCAACTTAAACTTTTCCTTCTTGTAATTCCCTTTACTTAACTTGTGACATTCTAGGCACATTATCTCGTGTCGTCTCTTAATCTTTAACTCAAACCCTTCCTTATTCGTTCCATAGCTTGTTTTTCCGTTTCACACTTGCCTTTGTATTTTAGCTACATGGATCACATCATAATTTTGGCCACTTTCTCACTAGGCTTCGCTTATTTTCATAGCAACCCTCATCGTATTCACATTATATCTTACTTGTAACCAATCCCATAATATAACACTTCTTAACCCTTTACCCTTTTCTGATCAACTTCTTCCTCTGCACTCTTGTCTTAATCATACTATTACTTCTTTCTCGAGGTCAGCCATACTCGCAACTTACTCAAATCTTACCATTACGGTGGACGCGGCCTTTCAAGTCGTATTACAAACCCACATCTCATTTCCTCTTTATTTAGGGAAAATTTCGGCGAGTTTCCTCTATATTTCTTATTATCTCAAAACACGTACACAGGAAATACCAACAATGCCTCACAGGGCCAAAATACATATATACATATCATATCATATCGCAGCCACACAGGGCTCCCAATATCATCAACAGTACACAAATAATAAACATACCTCGTATGCCCAACTTAAACGGCACATGTTACACTTTCTTGTTTACTTTCCCCCTTTAGTCTTTAACTCGTATTTCAATCGCAACCGCAATATCTTTCCCAACATATATCTTTCATACCTTTGCTTACCTGTGTGCTTAGTAACTTCCAACATCATCAATCCCTTTCTTCTATCGCCATTATTTTGCCGAAATCAAAGATTAGCGCAAGAAATCCCATTTCCTATAAGGCGGCCCTATGGCACGATCTCGTATGCGAAAGAAGAGTAACCACCCTAGATGCCCCGTAGCCTCCGTTTATAAATGTGGCGCGCAACACACCATAAACAAGACTCTACTGGACACGACTTTACAGACAACCCCTAGGACGAACTGCTCTGATACCAATTTGTCACACCCTTAATCCGATCGGGTGTGATGGGCACCCGACCCTTACCTAGGGCCGAGCGAACCCGCAGACTCTCATAATACTCATAACCATACTGGGTCGACAAAACATAACATAAGCACAGGGTGAAAATTTTTCAAAAAACATACATGCCTTTCATCTTTTCAAATCAAACAAAATCCGTAGTCACAATAAATCTGCAACATAATGCATAATAATACATCGGCCTACATAGCCGATTACAAAACTGACATATCACACACACGACACTGTCTGCAAAGTCTCTAACATGACCCAACATATCACACTTTAACACTCTGACTCGGCAGCACTCCGGGAGAAAATGGAGCTCGCCCATCCAGCTGGAACATCTTCTGCTAACATCACCTACTCATCTGTGGGTACCTGCGTGGCATGAAACGCAGCCCCCGAAGAAAGGGGGTCAGTACGGAATATGTACTGAGTATGCAAAGCCGAAAATACAGAAAACGAAATCATAACCGAAGTCAGAAGTACCGAAAGTGAGCATTATAACCCGAATACCAAAGTACTTACATCTGACATACAAATCATACATAAGGGGTTCAGAAGACAAATAGAATAATCAGAGTGTCAAAATGCTTCGCTTTCTTTTGAAAAACATTTACGCGTCTCGTATATACGAAAAATCAAACATATCATATGGTGACATTAATCGAATGCGGGAACGTACGGCCCGATCCATAAATAGTATAATAATGCCGAGGAACGTACGGCGATCCATATATAACATAATAATGTAGTAGTCATATATAATATAATAATGTAATGGTCATAAACATACCATACCCGTGAGGGACTCGGTAAATCAAATCATATCGTCATATTATCACATATCATATCACATATCATATCGGATCATCAGATCATCACACATCACATCATATCACATACGGTCCACAATGGGACCCGGCGGACGGAACGTGGTCGCCACTCCATCTGGGCGCCACAACACATCATACTTCGGAAGTTTCATATGTCACGACCCAACCCCGTAGGCCATGACTAGTGCCCGATCTGGGCACCCAAACACACCTATCAAACGCTATCTCAAATGATATCAAACGCATCCAAGTATCCAACAGAAGCCGACAAGGCTATATTTCAAATTTAGATAATTTTCAGAAAAATTTCGACAGAGTTTCCTTTGTTTTACGGAATATCCAAAATAACCCTGCGTACAGAAAATACCAACAAAGGCCACACAGAGCCAACAACACAACATATATACATATGCGGACCGGCCGCGGCGGCGAATGGGATCGCCCAAACACAACATATACAACACGACCGTACGAAAGTAGGCACAACCCACAAACATGTCCACAGACCTCTAAACAGACAGACAGAATCATATGACGGGACAGGGCCCCGCCGTACCCATGAACAAATGTATACAAATGCAACAGACGAATATATATATATACCAAAAGTATAAGCTCCGGAATGAGAGGAGCACTCCAAATAGCAGAAGAAGGTGTCCTAAATCGGTGGATCACCAAACTGTGCGTCTGTACCTGCGGGCATGAAACGCAGCCCCCCCGAAGAAAGGGGGTCAGTACGAAATATGTAATCGGGTATGCAAAGCGGTAAAATGTAATATACAATGGAGATCAAATCGAAATAGAAGTGCAGAAAGTAAATGCATTTCCAAAATATCAAAATGTTACTTCAAAATATAAATCATGCATGAGACACCGGGAAATATGGTCGCCCGCACTCGTCGATGGAGCCATAACACGGATAACACCGAAGGTTTCAAATCTCCGAATCTCGTCACATATCATACCCGGCATATCGCCATACACAAGATCACACCAAATATAAGTGGAACCCGGCCCTCGGCAGCGAGGAACTCGGTGAACCATGAACACTGACATAACACCGGAATACATCATAATGCGCACGACAACGGAAGGCCCGGAACCGGCGAACGAGATATCATAGTAAGCACGAGCGGAGTAGTGAGTAATCATATGCATAAAATCATTATCCGGGACCAATAAATAAATAAAATAGTCATATTCAAAATCGGAATAATAATTATTACTTTTTGTTCCAAAGTTATCGAAATCACATAAAAGGAAAGTCGCGGGACCCACGGATGAGTATAGACCCGATCCGAGCCCGCCTATGAAAGACATAGGTCATTCTATATCATACAAACTCCTACGAAAGTATCGAAGCAATCCGAGCTTTTCCGAGAAGTTATGGAACTTTTAGACGTAAAGAATAAGCTCTTTTTAAAACCAAAATCAGCTTTCATGACACCTTTACAAATTATGAATTCCAAGGTTATAAGGATCAATGTTATTGCATACGAAAAATTTGACCAAGGAAACACGTTGAATCATAGACAAGCTCGGATGTTGACTTTATTTCATAGAGTGTGTGTTCATAGCCTACTTTAACTAAGGCATGCCAAAAAAAAAGAAAGGTTACTTTACATGATTAGAAAAAATTTGATTCTTCTAGCAAAACAACTAATTCAAGGGTGCTCGTCAACGTGGAAGCGTTGTTTGAATCATTGGATCATTCGTTTTCACTTTTGGGAGCCTTAGTGGACGTGTGTGAAGTGAAGAAGAAAAGGTAAGAACCAAACCTCTTTTATGTGTTGTAAGTGGTGTGGGTGTGTTGTAGTATGCAAATATGAATGAAGAACATGAAAATATAAATGTTGAAGTTGAGCGAGAGAGTGGCCATTTGGCCGTGTGTGTGTGTGTGTATGTTATGAGTGATGAGTTAATTGTATTTAGCTTGTTGTGTGTGTTGTTGTGATGTGTTGAAATGGATAGAAATCATGAAATTTTGAAGGTTTGAGGGCTGGCCGTGTATGTGGAGCGTTTCGGGGCAGCCATGGTGAGTTGATATTATATGGTGTTTTGGTTATCGTCGTCATGCGTTATATGATATAAAAATGATGGTTAATGATCCCTAGTTGAAACAAAAATTGTGTGGGCTGATTTTAAGGATTAATATGACGTAATGTAGTTTCTTGAACTTTTAAGAATAAGGTTGTTTAAGTATGGTTTGTTGGTGTAATTTGTGAATTGTGAAAGAAGAAAATATGTTGTTGATGTCCCTAATGTAGTTGATGGATTTCGGGTAAGTTGACTTGTTGTTTGAGTTGTTTGGACATTATATGGACCCCTTGGGATGTTCTTACGACGTATTTGAATGGCCTCGGATTATTATTTGTATATGTAAGCATTGATGATAGTTTGGATACATGAAGTTGAATTGAACATAATTGAAATGTGTTGGAATATATATTGTAAATTGATATTGTAGTTTGGTTGTTGGCTTGGTTGTTGTTGGATTTGGCCGAGTATAAATCTCGGGGTTGGTGTATTTACAAAGGAAGTCTTTGCCGAAATTTCGGTAGAATTTAATGTTAAATCCGGAATTGAGTTCATAAAGACTTATGGCTAATGTTAATATACTTGGCCTTATGTAGATCTTGGCGTACCCGAAGCTTGAAGGTTGACTTAGCTTGCGAGCGGATAAGGTATGTAAGGCATCGCTTTCTCTTCTTGGCATGTCTTAGTGATGTTAGGTTATGACCCGAGCCTTGGGGTAATTCCACTCTTAGAATCCGAGCTTAGGTATGTACTTTGTTCGTTCCTTAAGATCTACTCCTTAACGGGACCAAGATAAAACTTCCATGTTTTCAAAAGATTGAATTTCAAAGGTTTTATGAAGAATTTTAACTACAAAAGGGTCCCGAACTTCAAACGTCCGTAACTTTTGCATACGAGCTCGGAACGCCCCAAAACATAATAGGTAAGCTCATAAGGCATAACTTTCCCCTAACTACCGTAGTCGGGCTCGGATGGGGGCCGGCACCCGTTCGTGGGGCCCGCGGCTTTTATGCTCGTCCTTAATGGTTTTTGAGAAAATTTTGTGCTATTTTCTCTTCGACTTCCGCAAATGGATTTCTTATTGGTTTAATGAATTAGGAATATAATTTTATGCATTTAGTTACTCACGACTCTGCTCGTGCTTATGGTCATCACCACGTTCACCGGATCCCTGGCCGGTTATGCTTCGTGCGCATTATGATATGCATTCCGGTGTGATGCTGTGTTACGGTTCACCGAGCTCCTCTCCGAGGGCCGGGTTCCGTTTGGTGTGATCTTTGTGTTATGGCGTTATGGTTGGCTATGATGTGTTACGGGGATTTGTCGGGTTACGGAGATATGAAATCTTCGGTGTGATCTTGTGGCGTGGCGCCAACGACGAGCGGGCGACCACCGTTCTAAGAGCCTATGCATGCATTATATTTTTAACCAAATATTCGATATTTTGCATACTATATCTACTTTTGTACTTGCTATCATGATTACGTATTCTGCTTTATATATTCGGTACATATTCCGTATGCGACCCCCTTTCTTCGGGGGCTGCGTTTCATGCCCGCAGGTACCGACGCTCAGTTTGAGGATCCACCCGCCTAGGGCATCTACTCAGCGTTTTGAGAGCGCTCCTTCGTCCGGAGCCTATATTTGGTATATATACCCTTTTCGATGCATATGTACATATTTATTCAGGGGTACGACGGGGCCCTGTCCCGTCATATGATTTTGTTACTCTGTTTAGAGGTCTGCGGACGTGTCTGTGGGTATGGTTACGTCTGTACAGCTATATGTGTCACACCCCAATCTTGATTAGGGTGTGATGGGCACCCGACCCTTACGTACGTGCGTAAATTTTTTTTTTCCTCTAAGTCAAATACATATGACAAAGCTTATATGTGTGTGTGTTATGTGTTTAATACAAATCGACACTTTGGCGGCCACGCCGCCGCGGCCCACGACCTCTGTTGGCTCTAACGCCTTTGTGTATATTACGAGATTAGCTTACAATATGACATATTCTTTGCTTTTATCCGTGCGACAATGCGAGACCATATGTGATTATGTATATTATGCGTGGTAGTATGCCACATTTTGAGCGTTATAAAAGAGTGCGTACACATGTCCAACATATCATGGACATTAGCATGTCACGGCCTACGTGGGTTGGGTCGTGACAAAAGTGGTATGTGAGCCATGGTTAGTCCTCGGAATGTTCACGGACGTGCGTGTCTAACGTGCAGAGTTTGAAAACACTTTTATTTCATATATACGGAACATGTCTTGCATTCCGTCATCTATAACCACGTATCCCGGTCGGCTACGAGGTACATATTTCTCCAACCGATCGGTGGGCGTGCGTCTATCGCCCCCTTTCCTTATACGATACTATATCATCGTGCGATAGAGCCGTGTTATTAGGATGATTTCTTTCGATGAAAAATTGCTATATTTTCAAAGAACTAGTGCCTCCGAGAAATCATAGGACGACATAAGGCATCATAGACGTCAATTGATAGACCTTGAAATCCGTAGAACATAGTGTCACCTTCATATTCACATCCCTTTACTTAGAAATCTTGGTCATGGAATCATTTTGGTCAGACGTAAGCATATTCTCTTTTCTACATCATCATTATCATTATTTCCATAGAAGTATTCTCATTGGGATAAGTATACTTGTCGGCCGTGATAACGGGATAGGGATCAAAGGTTTCTTTTGGATTCGGCTTCGAGTAAGTCAAGCGGAACAATAAGGAAAATCCGGAAAACAATGGGCCCACCTCGGGTCAAATGAGGAGGGATTAAATTTACATATGTTACATGTCGGCATTGCTTGTGAGGGTTTTAGGTTAGTCGGGTCCTATTTATGCGAGTTCTAGAGGTTTAGCTTTTTCGGCATTTCGCGCAATTTCTAGTTCAATTCTATGAATGAATAATCGATTTCAATCTCGGTTTTCTAGGAAAGGAATTATCCCCGAGGCCCGTGTTCAAGCCTACTACGGGGCCAAAGAAGAAAGTGAAGTCTTACAGTTCAAATCCAAGTTGGGCTACAATTTGGTGCGGTTTAGAGTTGGATTCTTAAATGGGTGGCGGAAATTTCGGGAGCCCCGTAAACATACGTGCCACCAAGTTTAACTTGGCGGTGAATCAACAACAATCCGGGAATACAACCCGGCCAAACTATCAACATAAAGTCAACAACCATGCTAACAATTTCAATCAACGTACTACTTTCTTCACTTTCCAACTCCAATAAAACAATAGTAATCTTATAATACATATTCCAACAACACCATACTAATATCATTGTCTTTCATTCATATAAAAACATAATATTCAATCTACATAAACCCCCAAGGAGTACCATAATTTCTCTGGGATCATTAAGCTTTTCATTCGCAATATAGAATCCACACACAACAACAATCAAAATGCCACATCAATTCATCATGTCTCACCAGTTCGGCCACATCAACAATATTCATGTTCCATGCCATTCATTTCTATACATTACACCAACCAACATACTACATAAAATAGATTCGCGGCCATGGCGGTACGAGTTCTTCATCCATTTCTACATTCTCTGACATTCACAATCATCCATAACATATGAAAGAAAATTAAATTCTTACCTTGTCCTTTCAAATTTCCTCTTTGTCAAGGTTATGAATTTGTCCAGTGAAGGATTTTCTTGCTCCCAATTCTTCTGTTGAAGAGGACCTTTGAATTAGTAGGAATATATGACGGAGGGATCAAATTTGGAAACCTCGAGACATTTTCTCCTTCTTTCTCTTTTTTTTTTTTTTTTTTGGTTCTTGCTTTCTCTTGCATAAGATGATGACTATATATATATCGGAGGGTGGGGCACATGCCCATTGGAGATTTCCTTTCTTTTTTCTTGAATTTTTTTCTAAAATAAAGATGACTTTATTATTTGTCATCATCTTTCCCTTTTTTTTTACATGGCCATTATGGCCCTTCACGTTGAACATCATGTGAAATTACCATTTTGCCCAGGCTTTCACAGTCCCTAACCTTCCACATTATTTTCACGGCTTTGGAGTTTGGATTGCCCTTAGCCTTTCTCAATATTTCCACAATAAGTATGCATTCATAAATAATATTCCTAACAACTCCGTTAGTGGTCTTATCGACATGACCGGGATATTCAAATGTGCAAAAATGCGAGGTGTAACAATATGTGTGTGTGTTATGTGTTTTTGGGCGGTCCACGGGCGTTTTGGTATAAGATAGACACGACATATGTTTGCTATTCTGCGACAATCGCCCATAGTGATTATGTGCGTGGCGCCGGCCAGTACGAGAGTTAAGTGCGTAATGGACATTAGTCACGGCCCACGGGGGTTGGGTCGTGACAAAGTGTGGATTCTCGGCGGTTAGCCCGGAATGTCCACAGACCGGTCTAAGATCTGTTTATCGGTGTGTCGTGCCACGTCTATAAACGGCTACGAGACATTTAGGGGATCTTAGATCGTCCCGGATCGATGATTTCTTTTACGACAGGGAGGCGACGAGGCAAGAGGGCTCCACGGCGCCGGCGAGGTCGGCCGGAGTCACTGCCGGGGGCTTCTCGAGGCGGACCGGCCCGACTCGGCGACGCGGCGCGGAGCGGATATTCCTCCCCCGGCCACCCGAGGGGCACATAGGGGTATGCGAGAGGCGGTGCGGGGATGGGTGGCCGGGAGCAACGACGTGAGTCGGGATGATCGGTCATGGGGTAGCGGCTCGAGCTCCGGGCTTCATTCTCACAAAGCACGGGCAGGGGTACCTTGATCAGCCACCTTAGGGGCCATCCGGACCTCGTGTTCCCCTCGCATATAGATTGGAGGCACCACCACCAGAGGGTATGCTCTCGGTGGGATGCCACGGAGCGCTTTTCTTTGACCGCGGAGGGCGTCGAGACCACCGAGGCGCATGCGAGATTGCCCGCGCGGAGGTAGCGCGAGTGGTGCGCTCAACCGATACATGCATCGTTTTATTAGGGGGTTTGGATAAGTATCCTCTTCTTCGGTAGGCTGGATGCCCCGTACGGGCGTGCGGGGGCATGGAAGATAGCACGGGGCATCGGCCGGGCGTGGTAGCGTCGCGGCGGGGCCCCGGGTATGCGGGGATTCTCGGGGCGGACGCCCATCGAACCGCATATCCGCTGCGTGGCGGGGAGGCCGTACGGATGGCGGGATTGCGGGACGAGATACCGGCCACGGGTACATGAATCCTTGTTAGAATTTATATTCTCGTATATGCGTATCCGCCAGTATAATCGGGCCACGCTTAACGGCGGACCACCTTATGCGAAAATTTGAGGTAGTCGATAAATCGGGGTATTGATAAATAGCGGTGATTAAAGCGTATTCATTGTTATTACGGATTTGGGAGGCTAGAGTAGGAAGTAGTAACACCCATAGGTGACAAGTGAATATGGAAAGTCGAGAGAAGGGCAAAATCGTAATTGTGTTACGAGGGCGTCTGGAAAACTATCAAGACTTTACTTCACTCCAAATTATGTGACAAAGGTCGTGTGGTAAGGTGAGCGTGATTTTACCAATGTTAGAGCATCGTATTCCATTGGAATTCCGAGGTTAAGCGTGCTGGAGTGAGGGAAATTTTAGGATGGGTGACCCCCTGGGAAGTTTTGAAGGTCTTACAATTTCAGTCAAAGAGGTAAATGGAGAGCTAGAGCAGTCTAAAGGGACTTAGAATATACTGAGCAGGCGGAAAGCTTAGGAGGCTGCGTAAGCCGAAGCGGACTAAATCGGGTACAGCAAACAAAGGTGCGTCACAGCGCTAGAATCAGGGACAATTTGGGTGGTATGCGGGGGATCTTTTATGAGGAAGGTGCTTTGGCGGTTGTATATGCGTGTATCGGTATAGGTTAGCGGGTAATACCACAGTGCATGACCATATTAGTGGGAATACGAGTCCCGTAAACCAAAGCGACGATATAAGAAAGGCATTAATTGGACAAGACGACGAAGTTCAAGCGAGAAAGGGGAACAATGATAAGTGGCAATAAAATGAGTGTACCCCAAAAAGGGGGGAAGCGGGCGCGAGGAACGTAGAGAATCAGTTATGGAGACTTACAGGGAAGAATACAACGAGAGAATGATAACGGATAATTTACAACGACGTGGTGAAAGAGAGTACGACTGTGTTGGATTAAAGGCGGCGACGTGGCCAATAAAGGAAGACCCCCGAGGCCCTTATACGACCTTATAAGATTAGCTGAACATTCGAGGACGAATGTTCTAAAGGGGGGAAGAATGTTATATCCCGAGTTTTTGCCTATTCGGAAAAATTCGAAATAAACTAGGCTTGAAAGGAATAAGGCTATGTTGACTTTATTTCATAGGTGTGTGTTGTTCATGACCTATTAGTGTGGAAATAGCGGGAAAGGCGAGGGGAAAAAATCGGGAACTTCGGAAATTAATTTCGGAATTTCAAGACGAGGCCACGACCAATTGGGCCAAAAGAATAAAAGAAGAGCAAAGTTGGCCCAAAGTTAGGGGGTGGCCGGCCAAGTCTTGGCCCAAGCCCCTAATTTTATTAATTTTCCATGTGATTAATATGAGTATTAATAGAAGCTTCAAGAGAAAGAAAGAACAAGGAAGAACAAAAAAGAAAAAAATTGGAGAAGAGAAACTAGAGGGGTTCGGCCAAGAGGAGAGGAAAACAAGATCAAAATCAAGCCATAGAAAAATTTGATTCTTCTAGCAAAACAACTAATTCAAGGGTGCTCGTCAACGTGGAAGCGTTGTTTGAATCATTGGATCATTCGTTTTCACTTTTGGGAGCCTTAGTGGACGTGTGAAGTGAAGAAGAAAAGGTAAGAACCAAACCTCTTTTATGTGTTGTAAGTGGTGTGGGTGTGTTGTAGTATGCAAATATGAATGAAGAACATGAAAATATAAGTGTTGAAGTTGAGCCGTGAGAGTGGCCATTTGGCCGTGTGTGTGTTGTATGTTATGAGTGATGAGTTAATTGTATTTAGCTTGTTGTGTGTGTTGTTGTGATGTGTTGAAATGGATAGAAATCATGAAATTTTGAAGGTTTGAGGGCTGGCCGTGTATGGGCAGTTTCGGGGGCAGCCATGGTGAGTTGATATTATATGGTGTTTTGGTTATCGTCGTCATGCGTTATATGATATAAAAATGATGGTTAATGATCCCTAGTTGAAACAAAAATTGTGTGGGCTGATTTTAAGGATTAATATGACGTAATGTAGTTTCTTGAACTTTTAAGAATAAGGTTGTTTAAGTATGGTTTGTTGGTGTAATTTGTGAATTGTGAAAGAAGAAAATATGTTGTTGATGTCCCTAATGTAGTTGATGGATTTCGGGTAAGTTGACTTGTTGTTTGAGTTGTTTGGACATTATATGGACCCCTTGGGATGTTCTTACGACGTATTTGAATGGCCTCGGATTATTATTTGTATATGTAAGCATTGATGATAGTTTGGATACATGAAGTTGAATTGAACATAATTGAAATGTGTTGGAATATATATTGTAAATTGATATTGTAGTTTGGTTGTTGGCTTGGTTGTTGTTGGATTTGGCCGAGTATAAATCTCGGGGTTGGTGTATTTACAAGGGAAGTGCTGCCGAAATTTCGGTAGAATTTAATGTTCGTCTGGAATTGAGTTCATAAAGACTTATGGCTAATGTTAATATACTTGGCCTTATGTAGATCTTGGCGTACCCGAAGCTTGAAGGTTGACTTAGCTTGCGAGCGGATAAGGTATGTAAGGCATCGCTTTCTCTTCTTGGCATGTCTTAGTGATGTTAGGTTATGACCCGAGCCTTGGGGTAATTCCACTCTTAGAATCCGAGCTTAGGTATGTACTTTGTTCGTTCCTTAAGATCTACTCCTTAACGGGACCAAGATAAAACTTCCATGTTTTCAAAAGATTGAATTTCAAAGGTTTTATGAAGAATTTTAACTACAAAAGGGTCCCGAACTTCAAACGTCCGTAACTTTTGCATACGAGCTCGGAACGCCCCAAAACATAATAGGTAAGCTCATAAGGCATAACTCTCCCCTAACTACCGTAGTCGGGCTCGGATGGGGGCCGGCACCCGTTCGTGGGGCCCGTGGCTTTTATGCTCGTCCTTAATGGTTTTTGAGAAAATTTTGTGCTATTTTCTCTTCGACTTCCGCAAATGGATTTCTTATTGGTTTAATGAGTTATGAATATGATTTTATGCATATAGTTACTCACGACTCTGCTCGTGCTTATGGTCATCACCACGTTCACCGGATCCCGGGCCGGTTATGCTTCGTGCGCATTATGATATGCATTCCGGTGTGATGCTGTGTTACGGTTCACCGAGCTCCTCTCCAGAGGGCCGGGTTCCGTTTGGTGTGATGCTGTGTTAAGGCGTTACGGCTGGCTATGATGTGTTACGGGGATTTGTCGGGTTACGGAGATATGAAATCTTCTGGTGTGATGCTGTGGCGTGGCGCCAACGACAGGCGGGCGACCACCGTTCTAAGAGCCTATGCATGCATTATATTTTTAACCAAATATTCTGATATTTTGCATACTATATCTACTTTTGTACTTGCTATCATGATTCTGTATTCCTGCTTTACATATTCAGTACATATTCCGTACTGACCCCCTTTCTTCGGGGGCTGCGTTTCATGCCCGCAGGTACCGACGTTCAGTTTGAGGACCCACCCGCCTAGGGCATCTACTCAGCGTTTTGAGAGCGCTCCTTCGTCCGGAGCCTATATTTGGTATATATACTTTTCTGATGCATATGTACATATTTATTCAGGGGTACGACGGGGCCCTGTCCCGTCATATGATTTTGTTACTCTGTTTAGAGGTCTGTGGACATGTCTGTGGGTATGGTTACGTCTGTACAGCTATATGTGTGTGTGTGTTATGTGTTTTTGGGCGGTCCCCCGCGCGCGCCCTAGTTGGCTCGCCTTTGTGTATGTTACGAGATTACGTACAATATGACATATGTTTGCTATTCTCGCGACAATCCGAGCCCATACGTGATTATGTATAATTATGCGTGGCGTGTGCCAATTACGAGAGTTAAGTGCGTACGAGTGTCCAACTCGGACATTAGTCATCGATACCAAATATTAGCTATAGGCATTTAGGAATTCAATTCCAAACTAGCACTTAATTCTATAGAAATTTGGTGACATTTCCCCCGTAATTCAACAACCACGAGAATTCAACTCGGACAAATCATCAACAACAACACCAACAATAATTCTAACAACATCAACAATCAATTCAAATGCATTATAACATTAGTAGCTCTTTCTTCATAATTCAACATTTCACTATATTCAATTCAACTACTCACATTCAAATCAACATCAACGCTCATACGTTCAATTTCTAATCCGAACCCATTCAAACAACATTCAAGAATACTTTAAACAATTCACACAATATTTCAAACAACCCAACCAATGTACCAACTCACCCGAAATCATTCCCAAACCCGAGAACAACATCACCAACACATTCCTCACTTCCGAATTCATGAATTACACCATCAATCCACACATTAGCAATGTCATTTCCATAAGTATACAAATTACATCAACTTCACGTTAACTCTCCAAATCAGCCCATAGCAATTACAACATCAACGATAATGAAACTCTACGTCGGCGAGATAAATTCTATGAAACACAACTAAAACACTAAGTAACATTAATTCATTCAACTTGTCACACAACATGACCTATATTCGGTCACCACCATGCTGCAATATATTGATGATTCTAAATCCATTTCAACACACTACAACAACTAAACATGCTAAATAGAATTTAATTCATCACTCCTACACAACACACACATACACGGCCACAAGACATCCAAACGCCCCAACTTCCACATGCAATATTTTACATGAGTTTCATCCATTTTTTTTACATTCTACGACACATAAACCATCCGTAACATATAAAAACAAGATTAAACCTTACCTTTCTTCTTAACTTCTCAACTTAGCTAAGGTTGGCAAAGGATGAAAACGAGCGGTTTGTCGACTCAAACAACAACTCTACGTTAACAAGGACCCTTAAATTTGGGGTTTGCTAGAAGAAAATAA
>NW_026716244.1:0-11723 GCF_029784015.1 Lycium ferocissimum
GAGTCAACGGAGGTGGCGTACTCCGAATTACACATACCAAGTTTAATGGAGTCATTTATGGAAGTTTCAAGGCAATTGACACATTCCCGCAAGTTACGGACGTTTGAGCATTTTTCCAACAAGATATAAGGATTCTAGTTCAATCGCACCGAATGAATAGCGCTCAATTTTAGAATCGAATTTCGATGCAATAAAAACCCCCGAGGCTCAAATTCAAGCCTAGTACACCTAGGACATGCCAAAGGAAGGAGAGGGATAGCTTCACATACCCCCCGACCTTACTAGGGTGTGATGGGCACCCGACCTCCTCGCAGTCGAGCGAACCCTTAAACGTTCACGTTACTAAAACCTGTCATTTCGAAAATTTTAAGAAACATGAAACTTTTCAAACAATAATCATTATCTGAAAATGCATACTCTTTTAACATTTACAAATCATCCGCACTTCCCGACGCGCTATCCACAGGACACTGTCTGCAAAGTCTCTAGGATATACGAGATACTCGACATCAGTACTCGACCTGGCAACACTCCGAACTGAGATGGAGCTCGCCAATTCCACTGGAACAGCTCCTAGCAAAGTCTTTTACTCGTCTGGGTGTACCTGCGTGGCATGAAACGCAGCCCCCCCGAAGAAGGAGGGTCAGTACGGAATATGTACTGAGTATGTAAAGCGATAACAAGTAAAAATCATAGCTTAATTTAGGAGGGAAGAAATCACAATCACGCTCATTACCGGCAGCCTTCACTTAAGAGAAAACATAGATAAATACACGGTAGTCTCAACAAGCTTTAAGTAAGTAATCGCAATCCAACTAACGAATCCAGAATAAATAACGTAATCTAGAACACCTCTCCTAAAGAAGTAATGCAATACATCACATGCGCCGCTTTCGGTAAAATAATGATAGCCCCTTCGGGCAGCCGCTTCCGGCCTAGTAATAATAATAATAATAGTAATAACAATAGTAATAACAATGATAATAATAATACTAGTAATCCCCTTCGGGTGTGCCGGTTCCGACATACGTCTATCCTGGCCCCTTCGGACATGCCGGTCCCGGAATAAAATGATGGCCCCTTCGGGCATGCCGGTCCAACATACGTCTATCCTGGCCCCTTCGGACATGCTGGCCCCGACATAATAATCCTAGCCCCTTCGGGCATGTCACTCGTGGCATACGGCTACCCTGGCCCCTTCGGGCATGCCACTCGTGACATAATACTAATCCTAGCCCCTTCGGGCATAATAATAATAGTAATAGTAATGATAATAATAAAATCTCACACCCCCTTCGGAGTGGTTTTGGAAAATCTGAATAATAAGATATCGGAGTGGTTTTGAAAAGTTTTATAAATATCACACTCCCTTCGGAGTGGTTTTGAAAAGTTTTATAAAATATCACACTCCCTTCGGAGTGGTTTTGAAAATTTTTATAAAATATCACACTCCCTTCGGAGTGGTTTTGAAAAGTTTTATAAAATATCACTTAATAGTTAGGGCAATAGCCAAAAGTTTTCCTTCAATTGTGGTACAAAAACAAGTCAAATAAACAGTAGGCGGAGATCCGGGAATAGCGGGTCCGCCCTGAGTCAACGGAGGTGGCGTACTCGAATTACACATACTAAGCTTAATGGAGTCATTTATGGAAGTTTCAAGGCAATTCGATTACATTCCTGCAAGTTACGGACGTTTGAGCATTTTTCCAACAAGATATAAGGATTCTAGTTCAATCGCACTGAATGAATAGTGCTCAATTTTAGAATCGAATTTCGATGCACAGAAAAACCCCCGAGGCTCAAATTCAAGCCTAGTACACCTAGGACATGCCAAAGGAAGGAGAGGGATAGCTTCACATACCTTTCTTGCTTGTTAAGCTCGTCAAGACTCCAATCCCGTTTCGTCAAAATCCTACAAATGGTCATGTTTACCAATTGTCGATAGTAGACTTTTGCTTTCAAATCTTCCATCCTTCTCTTGTCTACAAAAATTTGGGCAGCATCTCCTCTGTAAATACACCGTCCCGAGAATTATGGCTCGGCCCATATCAACAACAACTAAACCAACAATCATAATGACAACATCCATAATCAATTCATAACGCATTCTAGGCAATTCGCGCCATATTTCAAGACAATTCAACAATATGCTATGCGACCCGAAATCTTCCAACTTAATGAATACAACAATAATGCGTTTCTTTCTTTCCAATTCTCGTACTATGTCAACAATTCCATACATTTCCACACTAACTTCATAAGTATAAGAGAACATATTAGAACCATATTAACTTTCAAAACAGCCCGCAACAATTGCAACACCAACATAAGTCGTTAAACCTTCATTTTCACTACATAATCCGCAACGAACAACCACCAAAATGCAACATAAAATTAGTTCAACATACCTATACCAATTCAGCCCATATTCGGCCACAACACAACATTCGACATTCCATGAGTTTCATTCATCTTCTATGCATTACAACAACACAAGAACATGCTAAATTCAATTAGTCCTTCATCCCTATACAATCCAACACACACGGCCACACACACAACTTACCACAACCTCATGAATTTTATTCATCTACACCCTCCACAATATACACAATCATCTATAACATACAAAAAAATAAGATAGAATCATACCTTTCCTTCACCCCTATACCTCTCGGCTAGGCTCCCCAACCACACTAACGGATGTTCTTCTTGCTCCAACGACCCTTCCACGTTGACGAGGACGTTCCAATTAGTATAAGAGCTAAAAGAAACAAATTTTCTTAACCAACTCCATGGGGCTGGTTCGGCCAGCCCCTTATTGCCGTTTTTCTCCTCCTTTTTTTTTCTTCATTCCTCATGAAATTTCTAGAGTAAGATTTGATGAAAAATGATGAACTTGGTCATCCAATCCCTATATATATATATATATATATAATATGGCACATGACCATGCACATGCTCCATGTTTTTCACTTCTTTTTCTTTTCTTTTTCTCAAATTCTCTAGAATTTTCTTAAAGATAAAAGATGATGGAATATGAAGACTAAGTCATCTCTTGTCCCTTATAAAATAACTCCATGTGGCCATGGTCCATAATTACATGGCCGGCCACTTTGGCCATTTTTTTCATGCAAATTAAATTTTTAAAACTCCACTTTTGGCTCCACATTTCATGAAATATAAATTTCCATAATTGCACCTTTTTCCCCAAATTCCTTAATATTACCATCCAACGAAATTCATAAGCAACTTATAAAACAAAGTTGGAAAATAGTCTTGTTCTTAACTTTCCACACTTAGCTCGAAAGATCCCGACGTACAAAATACGGGATATAACATCCTCTCCCCCTTTAGAACATTCGTCCTCGAATGTTCAACTGATCTCCTGGGGTGGTATGATACTCCGGGAGGATCCCTTCTTATAGTTGTCCTTTTTCTTCATACTCATTCTTGTTAAGTTCGACATGATATATTCTCCCCCCCTTTTTAAGGGGCTCCTTACACGCCAACAGTCTTCGAGTGTCCTTTACTCGATTGAGGCGTTCGTGACTGTAGTGCCGGTTACCAGGACATACGTGTCCACTAATACGGCCACAAATGAAGCATCATACGCATTCATATGTATATACATAGTTATTATTAACTGGCCTACAAAATACTTCCAAACGTCGTTCAAGCCTACCCTAATTCCAAAGCCATAGCGTTCTTCCTGTCCCTTCTCTATTCCAACCTGTTGCGTGCTAGGTGGCTCCTTTTTATAGTCTCCAACCATCCTGTACCTTCTATTTTTCCCATTTGTTTCTTGGATCAACATTTGTGAAAATTTTGGCATACTTCCCAGGGGGTCACCCATCATGAAATTGCTCCCATCTGAGCACGCTTAACCCCGAAACTTTGGTGGGTTTTGGTGCCTTAATACTGATATAGTCGCGCACGCTTTTTCATATGGCCTTTATTACATAATCTAGAGCCAGTCAAAGCTTTACAAATTTCGAGGCGTGTTCGTAACACGTCCTTTCTCTTGCAATTACCGTTTTGCCCTTTTCGATTCTTATTGTTCACCTTCACTTCCATTCTCTCGACTTACATTTCAGTAATACTTCAATATTCTTACCTCATCCAACATGGCTCGTCCGCACCGTTGTTTACCACTGTACTTTATAACTGTTGATGTCATAGGTCGCTTTCTTTTATCGACGTCGTCCTTCAGCTGAAATAAAAGGTTAGTACAAGGGACTTCATGTCCTATGACTGGGCTCTATCGCACGATCTTAGATACGACAGAAGGTCAACAATCCCTAGATGCCCCGTAGCCTCCTCGTTTATAAATGTGGCGCGCAACACACCATAAACAAGACTCTACCGGACACGACTTTGCGTACAACCCCTAGGACAAGACCGCTTCTGATACCACTTTGTCACACCCCGACCTTACTAGGGTGTGATGGGCACCCGACCCTCCTCAGAGTCGAGCGAACCCTTAAACGTTCACGTTACTAAAACCTGTCATTTCGAAAATTTTAAGAAACATGAAACTTTTGAAACAATAATCATTATCTGAAAATGCATACTCTTTTAACATTTACAAATCATCCGCACTTCCCGACGCGCTATCCATAGGACACTGTCTGCAAAGTCTCTAGGATATACGTATACTCGTACATAAGTACTCGACTCCGGCAACACTCCGAACCGAGATGGAGCTCGCCAATCCCACCGGAATAGCTCCTAGCAAAGTCTTTCACTCGTCCGGGGTGTACCGCGTGGCATGAAACGCAGCCCCCGAAGAAGGAGGGTCGGCACGAAATATGTACCGAGTATGTAAAGCGATAACAAGTAAAAATCATAGCTTAATTTAGGAGGGAAGAAATCACAATCACGCTCATTACCGGCACCTTCACTTAAGAGAAAACATAGATAAATACACACGAGTCTCAACAAGCTTTAAGTAAGTAATCGCAATCCAACTAACGAATCCGTAATAAATAACGTAATCTAGAACACCTCTCCTAAAGAAGTAATGCAATACATCACATGCGCGCTTTCGGTAAAATAATGATAGCCCCTTCGGCAGCCGCTTCCGGCCTAGTAATAATAATAATAATAGTAATAACAATAGTAATAACAATGATAATAATAATACTAGTAATCCCTTCGGTGTGCCGGTTCCGACATACGTCTATCCCGGCCCTTCGACATGCCGGTCCCGGAATAAATGATGGCCCCTTCGGGCATGCCGGTCCAACATACGTCTATCCCGGCCCCTTCGGACATGCTGGCCCCGACATAATAATCCTAGCCCCTTCGGGCATGTCACTCGTGGCATACGGCTACCCTGGCCCCTTCGGCATGCCACTCGTGACATAATACTAATCCTAGACCCTTCGGGCATAATAATAATAGTAATAGTAATGATAATAATAAAATCTCACACCCCTTCGGAGTGGTTTTGGAAAATCGAATATTAAAATACCGCACTCCCTTCGGAGTGGTTTTTGAAAAGTTTTATAAGATATCACACTCCCTTCGGAGTGGTTTTGAAAAGTTTAAATATTAAAAATCTCACACCCCCATCGGAGTGGTTTTGAAAAGTTTTATAAAATATCACTTAATAGTTAGGGCAATAGCCAAAAGTTTTCCTTCAATTGTGGTACAAAAACAAGTCAAATAAAAAGAGGCGGAGATCCGGGAATACGGGTCCGCCTGAGTCAACGGAGGTGGCGTACTCGAATTACACATACCATGCTTAATGGAGTCATTTATGGAAGTTTCAAGGCAATTCGATTACATTCCTGCAAGTTACGGACGTTTGAGCATTTTTCCAACAAGATATAAGGATTCTAGTTCAATCGCACTGAATGAATAGTGCTCAATTTTAGAATCGAATTTCGATGCACAGAAAAACCCCCGAGGCTCAAATTCAAGCCTAGTACACCTAGGACATGCCAAAGGAAGGAGAGGGATAGCTTCACATACCCCGACCTTACTAGGGTGTGATGGGCACCCGACCCTCCTCAGAGTCGAGCGAACCCTTAAACGTTCACGTTACTAAAACCTGTCATTTCGAAAATTTTAAGAAACATGAAACTTTTGAAACAATAATCATTATCTGAAAATGCATACTCTTTTAACATTTACAAATCATCCGCACTTCCCGACGCGCTATCCACAGACACCGTCCGCAAAGTCTCTAGGATATACGTATACTCGTACATAAGTACTCGACCTGGCAACACTCCGAACTGAGATGGAGCTCGCCAATCCCACTGGAATAGCTCCTAGCAAAGTCTTTCACTCGTCTGGGTGTACCTGCGTGGCATGAAACGCAGCCCCCCGAAGAAGGAGGGTCAGTACGAAATATGTACTGAGTATGTAAAGCGATAACAAGTAAAAATCATAGCTTAATTTAGGAGGGAAGAAATCACAATCACGCTCATTACCTGCCTCTTAAACCTTCACTTAAGAGAAAACATAGATAAATACACGCAGTCTCAACAAGCTTTAAGTAAGTAATCGCAATCCAACTAACGAATCCGTAATAAATAACGTAATCTAGAACACCTCTCCTAAAGAAGTAATGCAATACATCACATGCGCCGCTTTCGGTAAAATAATGATAGCCCCTTCGGGCAGCCGCTTCCGGCCTAGTAATAATAATAATAATAGTAATAACAATAGTAATAACAATGATAATAATAATACTAGTAATCCCCTTCGGGTGTGCCGGTTCCGACATACCCTATCCCGGCCCCTTCGGACATGCCGGTCCCGGAATAAAATGATGGCCCCTTCGGGCATGCCGGTCCAACATACGTCTATCCCGGCCCCTTCGGACATGCCGGCCCCAACATAATAAAGATCGGGCATGTCACTCGTGGCATACGGCTACCCCGGCCCTTCGGCATGACTCGTGACATAATACTAATGGTTTCCGGGCATAATAATAATAGTAATAGTAATGATAATAATAAAATCTCACACCCTTCGGAGTGGTTTTGGAAAAATCTGAATAATAAGATATCGCACTCCCTTCGGAGTGGTTTTGAAAAGTTTTATAAAATATCACACTCCTTCGGAGTGGTTTTGAAAATTTTTATAAAATATCACACTCCCTTCGGAGTGGTTTTGAAAAGTTTTATAAAATATCACTTAATAGTTAGGGCAATAGCCAAAAGTTTTCCTTCAATTGTGGTACAAAAACAAGTCAAATAAACAAAGAGGCGGAGATCCGGGAATAGCGGGTCCGCCCTGAGTCAACGGAGGTGGCGTACTCGAATTACACATACCAAGCTTAATGGAGTCATTTATGGAAGTTTCAAGGCAATTCGATTACATTCCTGCAAGTTACGGACGTTTGAGCATTTTTCCAACAAGATATAAGGATTCTAGTTCAATCGCACTGAATGAATAGTGCTCAATTTTAGAATCGAATTTCGATGCACGAAAAACCCCCGAGGCTCAAATTCAAGCCTAGTACACCTAGGACATGCCAAAGGAAGGAGAGGGATAGCTTCACATACCTTTCTTGCTTGTTAAGCTCGTCAAGACTCCAATCCCGTTTCGTCAAAATCCTACAAATGGTCATGTTTACCAATTGTCGATAGTAGACTTTTGCTTTCAAATCTTCCATCCTTCTCTTGTCTACAAAAATTTGGGCAGCATCTCCTCTATAAATACACCGTCCCGAGAATTATGGCTCGGCCCATATCAACAACAACTAAACCAACAATCATAATGACAACATCCATAATCAATTCATAACGCATTCTAGGCAATTCGCGCCATATTTCAAGACAATTCAACAATATGCTATGCGACCCGAAATCTTCCAACTTAATGAATACAACAATAATGCGTTTCTTTCTTTCCAATTCTCGTACTATGTCAACAATTCCATACATTTCCACACTAACTTCATAAGTATAAGAGAACATATTAGAACCATATTAACTTTCAAAACAGCCCGCAACAATTGCAACACCAACATAAGTCGTTAAACCTTCATTTTCACTACATAATCCGCAACGAACAACCACCAAAATGCAACATAAAATTAGTTCAACATACCTATACCAATTCAGCCCATATTCGGCCACAACACAACATTCGACATTCCATGAGTTTCATTCATCTTCTATGCATTACAACAACACAAGAACATGCTAAATTCAATTAGTCCTTCATCCCTATACAATCCAACACACACGGCCACACACACAACTTACCACAACCTCATGAATTTTATTCATCTACACCCTCCACAATATACACAATCATCTATAACATACAAAAAAATAAGATAGAATCATACCTTTCCTTCACCCCTATACCTCTCGGCTAGGCTCCCCAACCACACTAACGGATGTTCTTCTTGCTCCAACGACCCTTCCACGTTGACGAGGACGTTCCAATTAGTATAAGAGCTAAAAGAAACAAATTTTCTTAACCAACTCCATGGGGCTGGTTCGGCCAGCCCCTTATTGCCGTTTTTCTCCTCCTTTTTTTTTCATTCCTCATGAAATTTCTAGAGTAAGATTTGATGAAAAAAGATGAACTTGGTCATCCAATCCCTATATATATATATAATATGGCACATGACCATGCACATGCTCCATGTTTTTCACTTCTTTTTCTTTTCTTTTTCTCAAATTCTCTAGAATTTTCTTAAAGATAAAAGATGATGGAATATGAAGACTAAGTCATCTCTTGTCCCTTATAAAATAACTCCATGTGGCCATGGTCCATAATTACATGGCCGGCCACTTTGGCCATTTTTTTCATGCAAATTAAATTTTTAAAACTCCACTTTTGGCTCCACATTTCATGAAATATAAATTTCCATAATTGCACCTTTTTCCCCAAATTCCTTAATATTACCATCCAACGAAATTCATAAGCAACTTATAAAACAAAGTTGGAAAATAGTCTTGTTCTTAACTTTCCACACTTAGCTCGAAAGATCCCGACGTACAAAATACGGGATATAACAGACATGTCCGCCCTTTTTCTCGGTGCGGTGGATTCATAGCAGCCCACTGGTGGTGACGTGTCCGCCCCCTTTTATTCTCGGTGCGGTGGACTCATAGCAGCCCGCTGCAGCGGTGACATGACCGGCCAATTAGGCCCGGGGGAAATCACATCACTACACACATCACACATTTATCATCGTACATAATATAAGTTTATCGTTACTATACATTCATAGGCACATTATAGGCCAAACATCAACATACATGTCAAAGATTTCCGATCATTGATGTCTTATAAGCATATCATGGCTCTATCACGATTTAGTGTCATTACATACACCTATACATGTATATATACATTCATATCATATATTGGAACTCATAAGCATCTATAGTCATGTCGGGGTGACGTAAGGTCGTGGAACCCCGATTGCGTTATGGAGTAGTCGCATCATCATATCTCACCTTGAAGGGACTAGAAATTTAAGGTGAGTGTTCACAAGAAAGAATCAATGAAATCTCACTTAGGATCCTTTACTTCATGGCGTCATTTCTTACTCTAGGACTCTTTAGATTTAACTCATCATCGTCAATTATCGTGCCCGTGCTTCATCCCTCTTCTTTATCTTATACATGTGTAGCTCCCTATAGTCATGGACTCATCGTCATTACTATCGTGCTCATAGTATATCTCTTTATCTTTCTCTCATATAGCTATTTATAATGTAGACTCTTAGTTCTTCGGGGTTTAGGAGATTCGTGGAGAGGAGGAAAATCATGTCTTGAAAGGAAAGAGACTAATCAGTATGAGGTAGGTTTATTAGCAAGGATTGATAGCAAGGAGTCATATAAAGGTCGTTAACTTTATAGAAATCCTGTATCGTAACTTTAGGTCCTCTAGACTCGGCTCATCATCACATTCATGTCGTACTTCTCATTTCATCTCACGTGCGCTCTTTATAACGTAGACTCATCATTCCTGACACATACGTACATATATGTAGAGGAATCATAGGGAGATGGGAGGATTCATACCATAGAATCATGCCTTAGAAAGAAAGGTTGAACCTTACATACCTTTGTCGTTTAGCTACTTTATTGCTTGCTCGTCCTCTTTTAAATACTCGCGTTTTTACCTTCAAGAGGATTCGCATCAACATTAGTTAAACAATCATGAGAGCGTACTTATTAAAGCTATAGAAAATTGGGCAAGCGTTTCCTTTGTTTATACTACTTTCCGTCATATTCCATATCAACCCTCAACGTTCATACCAACGATCACAATACCATAACAATAAGCATAATCCATTCGTTTTACCCACCTTGAGAAATTTCATTCTCAATCCTCCATATTCATGACCAAAACTCACTTTCGTGTTCTTTCACATCTAACACCTATTCCATGTTCTAAATATCATTTATAACGTATTCATAATCTCAACATATCAATATTCACAACTCAAGCCAAACTTCTATTCATAAACAACACTATTGTCACATTTATGACCCATTTCATATATTCTTTTGTAATCCAAGTGTCTCAACTTTAAAAAATACTTCTAACATCATGAAAATAACATAAAACATACCTTAGATGATGGAAGAACAAGCCTTGGATGATAATACACCTTTTTCTCCAAAACCCTATTTCACCCTTTTCTTGGATTTTCTTAGTTTAGATGGCTTTCTGGGAGGGCTTTGCAAGCTTGATTCACCTCAAATCTTGTTGTTGATCCTTGTTTTTCCTTGGTTTTTCTTGTGGATGAAATGTGTGTGGAAGGTTCTAGATGGTTTGAGAGAGGTGGAGGAGTGTATGGAATGAGAGAAATGAAGTGGGAACTCATTTATATAATTGAACCAAGTTCGGCCGTCGGGAGTTCCCCACGGACTGTTCCACGTCGTGGAACCAAGTGCCGTCCGTGAACCGGTCATGGTTCACGACCAGCCAGTACCGCTCTCCTCGCTGGCGTTCCACGGACCCATCCACGGTCCGTGGAATATTATATGGGCCGTGGAAGTGGTCGTGGAAATCATCGCTTCACCAAAATTGTTCCCGTCGTTTCGTTCGATCTCCAATCCTTATGGAACCTTCTTAACACTTGTTTATCATTTCATTATCAATCTAGTGGGGCGTCATAACTCTCCTCCACAACACTCTTTATGGCATCATTAACCCAATACTCCTAGTTTGCGTCCAATACACTAACTTATAACTCGATTCCCTTAACGATTTTCTTGCGTCAACTCGGATGCCTTTGGAATCTTAATTAGGACTATAAATTTCTACTCCTTGCTTATCTAAACCTCATATACGACATGTACTTCGCGAGCCTACTCACTTATATACTAAGGGAAAATTTTTGAGGTGTAACAGCCTCGAAGTTCGTGCCATACTTATTCTCAACTAAGACATGCCAAAGGAAGAAGGGATGAGCCTTAACATACCACCGTCGACCTCTATTGGCTACGCCTATCCGCCCGAGCTCACAAATCTACATTCGAGAGAATTCACACTAATGTTAGTCTCCGTATTACATACTTACCTCAAGTTTCATCTTAAGCTATTTTTATATTCTATCGAAAATCGGCAAAGATCTCCCCGTTTAGGTGCTCCAGCCCGAATTCTCAATTCATCAACCAACAACAACAACAACAATACCAATATCAAAGTATTTCATAAAAAGCCCACACCATATTCGTTTTCCAATTTCCATAACTAGTCAATTTAATATTCAACCATTTAATTGTTCT
>NW_026716245.1:0-17875 GCF_029784015.1 Lycium ferocissimum
AGATCTTAAGCTTTCACCTAATGTTGTTACAGGTATATTGTTAGTATTTTCTTATGATGTGTATGCATTGATTGATCTGGGTTCTACATTGTTCTGTGTTCCTTCTTATATAGCTGGTCGGATTGGCGCGAAACTTGAGTCGACTAAACCTTTCAAAGTGTTTCATTAATAAGATACCAGTATGATTAGATGGGAGTTGTAACTTCTTCCCGAAGTACGAAGTGGAAGGGGATAAGTATATGTTTAAATATGACCCTTAAGTATAAATATGCTAATGATTTAAAAGTACAAAGGGGTAGAAGAGATAAGAGAATGATGTACGTTACAAAGGCAGATATCAACAAGGGCCTTTCTATCATATAAAATGTATTGGCAGGATGTTGTACGGAGGTACGAGTATAAGGAGATATGAATTTAAGACAAAGGTAGGACTAAGGTACATTCTTTTTCAAAAGCTCTCTTGTCACAAGATTATTGAGTTGGTAATACAAGGCGGAATAGCTAATGGAGGATGTGGATAATGATTTGAAGGAATTGGTTATATGATGGTAGATGAATGAGTTTGAAGTCGCAAGTTGATCTGCGATGTGTTCTCCGTTAATAAGATGAAATTGTAGTTTAAAGGAGGCTTTATCTAATGACTGAGTGCTTATGTACTGAAGAAAAGGAGGAATATTGACAATTAAGGCAGATTTTGAGAATAAAATTTGCGCTAGCTACCGTCACAGTGATGAAATGGGGAAAGCGAATAATAAGAGAAAGGTGACCTTAAAAGAACAGTAAAGAAACTATAAAGATCATTTTGATGAAAGCTTAGGCCCATCTAGGATCAGTACGTCTACGAGAATATGCGACTCGTTACAAATATGTACAACCAACCAGATAAATTTAGACGACGAATAGTCATGACTAAGATTAGTTACGGATTTGCTGAGAACATGTACTTGCAAGGAAAAGGAGAACTAATAGGATGTTAAGTATAGAATAATGGGCTAACACCTTAAGGGGGGGAGATGAGACAAACAAGTATAAGAGCATAAAGATCAGGAACTAAAGGAGGGTAACCATTTCAAGAAATTGGCAATAGCATCGTAGGCTCGCAAGCTACAACATTCGAGGATGAATGTTTCTAAAAGGGGAAGGATGTTACACCTCGCACTTTTTGAGAATGAGCATGCCACGTACTTCACCGTATTAATGGAGTATCGGAGACGTCCCATGAAGTGTTGGAAGGTACAAGCCATGGGAAGTACGTAACAATGAAGTAAAGGATGAATTATGATCTCATAAGTCGTAACCGGGATGGAAAACCTTGAAACAAAAGGACATGACCATTATCATGTATAATAAATGGTAAATATCATGTATGGAGAGTTTTGGAAGAGTCCAGGGTCAAGCAAATCGAAGAAAATAAGTTTGTCAAAAATTTGTAAAAAAGTTGGCAGAATTTTGGATCAATTTTAGAGGGGTATATCTCTAGGTATATTAGGAGTTTTAAGGTGCTTCCCAACAACGAACACCTTCCTACTGCAAGGTGAGGCTCTGCCCTTCCCCTAGAATCCACTCTGGGTCGGAGGAGCAACTAGTCAAACTTCTTGAGCAGTCGAGATATTGAACAACGAACATTTGAAACAATTCCTTGCCTCACCCTGAGATGAGAGGGAAGGTCAATTTGACTCAAAAAATGAAGTTCATCAAGTCTAGTTTTCAATGCAACTAATCGCTCGTCAAAACGACATCGGAGTAAGGAGTTATGGCCATTTTAAGATAACCCATCATAACTGCCAAATGGCTACCGCGGGTCCCACTTGCGAAAGTTGGTGGAACCGACCTATGAGGGGTATGAAAAACCCATCAACCCCATTTTTTTTTATCATTTTACATTCTTATGAGTCCTAGAAACTTCTTATAACATCCCCCAAACATTTATAGCCCATCAAATCAAGGATTTAATAAGATAACACCAACCTAGTCCATGAAAGGTGATTGTCTTGCTGCTACTTGATGTTGTAGTGAGTTTTGTCTTGAACAAAGTTGGTGTGGCTAAATTTCTTCAAGTATAAGGTATGTTATTCATCCTATCTCTTATGTTGAGTTGATTTGAAGGTTTAGCAAGTCTTAAAAGTGAAAATAGTTATGGAGGAAAGGTCATAAAGTGTTGTGTTGTAGTTGTTGTGTTTATGGACTGTTTTGAGCATGTTGTAGCCATGTGGTTGTGTTGATTTACATGTATATGTATGGTATCTAATGTTGTTGGTGTGTTGATGAGATTATGCTCCTTGATTGGGAAGAAAGGAAGTGTATATTGTTGTTGTATGTTGAAAAATATCGTGTGGGATGTTTTATGGAATATTTTGGTATTGATGATGATGTGGTTGATATTAGTGTTGCTATTGTTGTTGTTTTGTTGGTATTGTGATTTCGGGCTAGGGATATAAATAGGGGAGATGCTACCCGAATTTCGACAGATTTAAAAAGGAATTAATTTGAAGGCTTAAGACAAGCATATGACGATAAGCCTAACGATAATATGAATTCTCTTGAATGTAGATTTACGAGCTTGGGAGGATAAGCGTTAAATAGTTAAAGTTAAGGTGACCGAAAAGGTATGTTAAGGCTAGTCCCTTTCTTTCCAAAGGCATGATTCCTTTCTTATGAACATATATATGTTTTCCATAACCTTCTTACTTCCAAAAGTTAGAAGTTCATGATTCTTAAAGCTTCTTATGATACTAAAGATGAGATGTTTTCTATGATGAACATGATGATGATGATTTTAATTCTAGAAAATCCAAAGCTTATGATTTTAATGCTATTATGAGATTATTGAGCTTATTTCATGATTTCCTTGATTTTATTCATTGTTGTTGATCTCACCTTATGACAATTGTTCCTTCAAGGTGAGATATAGCGATTATGATTCCTCCATAATACAAATCGGAGGTTACCGACCTTACGTCACTCCGATAAAGTAGTAGCTTTTAATTGGGCTCTCATGCAGGCTATATGTACTTATATATATATTTCACCGCACCTTAATAGCCAGACAAGATACTATATATATTTCATCGCGCCTTAATGGCTGCACAAGATACTATATATATTTCACCGCGCCTTAATGGACGGAGAAGATACTATATATATTTCACCACGCCTCAATGGCTGAACAAGATACTATATATATTTCACCGCGCCTTAATGGCCGGACAAGGTACTATATATATTTTACCGTGCCCTGACGGCCGGACAAAATACTACATATATTATTGCGCCTTAACACCCGGACAAGATACCCTGTATATGTATATATGGAAAAGTTTTTTTTAAGAAGCTAAGCATGCAAGACATTCGTCTTAAAAAGGCATTCAGTGGCACTGCCTAATCTTTTTTATATCAATTTATCTTCATATTTTCATTATGTTGTTATTCATGCCTTACATACTCAGTAAATCATTTGTACTGACGTTTTTTCTTGTGGACGCTGCGTTCATGCTCGCAGGTAGATAGGTAGACGGATCTGACCTATAGGAGCTTCATCAGCGGAATCTCAAGAGCGCTCCAATTGCTTCGGAGTTGAAGTCTATTTGTAGTAGTTCTTATAATCACTTGTATTCTATGTAGAGGCTTGTAGACATGTGCGTACAGTTAGACGTTTCATAACCTTATCTATCATATTGTTGTGTATTATGGTAGCCTTATTTATTGGTGACTTAGGCATAGTCGTTGATGATTATGTAGAGCCGTAGACCGTTATTTTGTGATATATGAACCCTTACACATTATGATATCTGTTAGCTATCTTTATGGTCCTCGTAAATGATTATGAGATGCATGTTTAGAGGTGCTCGGTGTGTTAGCTCTGGGTGCCCGTCATGGCCCTCTGGTTGGGTCGTGACATGATCTCCAAACATTCCAAAAACAATGAAGTATTTAATGCTCTAGGTAAAAAAAAAACGTCTGCTAACTGATAATGAATAAAACCCTACAAGGAACAATCTATAAGGTCCTAATAACATCAAATTACACTTTGCAAAACTTGCTCTGACGGCATCACAAACGGTCTGTGTCACAAAATACGGACCGTATAAAGTTATGCGGTCACTCAGTCTTGAAGTCTTCACTTCAAATTAAGGCCACATTATACGGCTCCTATATAAATATATAGTCCGTAACACTTGGTCGTATTTTATTATCCTAAAACTGGACTTTCTTCCTCAGTTGCATCCACCAAATACAATTTTGAATACAGCCCGTATAACAAAATAAGGTCCGTAAAACTTATCCGTATTTCAGCATCTTCAACTTCAATGACTGCTTCCATTCTCCTTAATTACGACCAGGAATACGGTTCGTATAAATTTATAGGTCCATAATTCCTCACCATTTTGTGCTTGTTATGAAATTTCATTGTTTTTGTCCTTCCAACCTCTAATTACTCGAAATACAAAAAAACACATCAAAATGACACTGACTTACTTAATAACAAGTAAAACTTCTCGTAAAAAGGTATCCAATGTGCCATAATTTCACGACAAATCAGTGATGAGACCTAGGCTTCCAATCATGAACCTTTTTATAAATTGATTATTGTTGATTAAACTACTATTTATATCATCTAGAAGTATATATTAACATATTCTAGGATTGAATTGCTCTTAAATTCAAGAATCTAATCATGAGACTTAGGGTTTCACCCAAATTAGGGGTTTTGACTAATTAATGACATTGAAGGGTCTAATGTGATTAAAAACCCATGAAATTAAGGATTATGATTGTTAGGACTATGGGTAGGGTAATTTCACCTTTAATTTCTGGTTTAATCCGTATGATTCGTTAGGGGTATTTTGGGTAATTTTTCTCAAATAGATTCTTCTTCCAATTAGTTGGTTTATGGTAGTCATTTGCTTACGTAGCATTACTAGTTGTTAGACTTTTAGCATTCCGAGGCACTTCGTAAAGGAGAGGCTTTGGTGGAGTAGTTCGTGGCTCCAGTTATGCATCCGAGCTAGGTTACGGTTTACTTGAGTTAGACTTTGATTAGTGAAATGTATATATAGTAGAATTGATGGTAGAAAGCATGATTAGGTCTTCGAACATGACGTCTGGTTGGATATTACCTAAGTTGGTATGACTTCTAATTATGGGGGCTTGTCGCCGTTACTTTATGTATTGAACCATGAGGTGTATTTGTTGTGTTTTGGAAGGAAAGGGTGGATATATATTTTTCATGTTGATTGAGATTGTTTGTATGATTCATATTATTTTTGCTGATTTATCTGAGCCTTATTATGGCTTATGGCATTGTGACTTGTACTTCATTGGCATTTGACTTCATGGATTTATTATGCTTGCTTGTGATTTGGTGCTTCATATTGGGATTTTGGACTAGAACCATATCTTGTGACTCATTTTGTGTACAGACATAAATATATATATATATATATATAAGGCACATTTGACAGGGGGTAAGGATGTGGCTTATTTGTGAACTCGTGATCCGAAGTCTGTTCCGGAGTGAGTGGTACATAAACACCATGGGTCCCCTGCGTGTCATCACTATCGTGCGGACAAGGCCTTTAGCATGTGTGTATGGTTGAGTTACTTATCATTGGTTTCATTGCATTGGACATCACCTTATTCCTATGATTTGAGTTGTTTGATTGTTGTTGTTATGCCTATCTGTTTATCTTGTTGATTTTATGAATGTATGCATGAGCTAATCTTAGTCGGCCTATGATATCTACTGTTACATAGTGTTTGTACTGATACTACCTTCCTGCACCCTTTTTGAGTGCAGATTGCATACCAGGACCGTCTTCTAGACCTCACATCTAGCCCGAGGCTACTTTCTGATTAGATCTTAGGGTGAGCTCCTATCCAGCCCATGCCACCCTGGAGATCTCTCTTATTTATTTCTATTTTACTTCTTAGACATTGTTATTACATTTCAGACATTTATGTATTCTTAGACAGTATATTAGAATCCTTGTACGATGACTTTCAATTCTTGGGGCTGTCATATGTAGTATTCCGGACCTATTTTGTATTTATGGTATGACTTATTATTATTATTATTATTATTATTATTATTATTATTATTATTATTATTATTATTATTATTATTATTATTATTATTATTTAAGAGTTGTTTGATAATTGAATGATTAATCGGCTAAGGGGATGGTTCGCCCACCAAGGGGGTTTGCTTGAGTGCCATCACGACATATTGGGTCGTGAAAGACACCTTTTGACAAATTTTAATTCAAAGTAGTGTTCTGTAAGACATCGGGTCTGTATATTCTCAGATCTGTGTGGTATATTGGGAGATAGTATACTAACTTGACTACACCTGCCGTACCTACTATGTCTTTCTTTTTTGACTCACCAAAACGGCTCTCCTTAATTAAGGGTTTTAACGACATTTTCAGTCCTTTCATACGTCATATTTATATTCTTTGTTACATCCCGTACTTTTGTATGCTGGATTTGTCGTAAGCTAATTGACATAAGTTTAAGGATAACATGACTCTTTAGGTTATAAGTAGTTAAGCTATGTTTAACAGGTGATAAGGAAGGGTCATAAGAACTAGAGGTTAAACGAATCGAAGAAAATAAGTTATGTCAAAGTTTAGGGATGTTGAACAAGTTACACGGCCTGTATGGAAATTTGGTCGTATTCAACTATGCAAATAAAGAGATTAGTGTATAAAAGTTTGAGGTCCCGAAATAATTTTAGGACTTAACAAGTGTGACGACGACGAATGGTAATAATATTTGGTGTATGTATAAAGAGGCTATGGACTAGAGTTCTACCACACGATTATCATAATGAGTATATGAAGTGTGTTAGAAGTGATCAATATTGAGTGAACTGAGATCAAGAAATTACTTATATGGGTAAGTAGTTAAATATTGGATGGTAGTAGAACACAAGAAATGAATTAAGATTGGTGGATAAACACGATGTGGACCAACCCATAGGGGTCATTGACATGTTGGCAAGAGTACACTTGTGCATGCATATAATATTGTAGTGGAATAAATGGTGATGGCAAAATTTAAGTTGAGATACCATGCTTACATGTGTAAAGAAGAAAATCCCACCATTATCTCATTTTGATGAACTTTTTCTCTAGAAACATTGCTGGAATGGTTTATATATAGAAAGGCCATATATATCTATATTCTATGATCTTAATGAGAGTTATTACCTTTAATTGAGGGGATTTTCACAAGGGAGTTGGTTCAGTATTCATTTGAGGAGAGTTTTTATGCAAATATAAGTTATTATAGCAGCAGCGTACTCCCAATATATAGTAGAACATACTTCTAATATAGAGCAGCAACGTAAGTCCATTTTACGGAGGCAAAGGGACTTTTTCTCAAGAACAACAAACGAGTTTTGCTGTCTACTTCGATCTCGTTGTTCCGTGTTTTCGCGAAGTTGAATTGGGGTTTTCTTCGAAGTGAAGTAAGGTGGAAGAATACTAGTTCTTGACATATAAGGTAAGAATCCTCCTCTACTAGGCATATTCAAATTCTTCTAGGTCATAGCTAAATTGTGAGATGAGAAGTACATAATTAATGGCGGGAAATCATATAAGTTGTTATTGTTGTGTGAACTGATTTGGACTGTATTCTTGAGTTGTGGTGTCATAACCCAACCCGCCATGACTGGCACCCAACTAAATCCTAGTGGGCGAATCAACACACAAGACATCTATCCATTCAAATCCGATTTTATATAAACCAAGCTAATCAGTTATTAGTCATTCAAACATCAAATGAACAAAATAAGTCATGCCATAAAGTCTTTGAAATAAGTGCGGAAGTTCTAACTATTACAAAATCCCCAAAATCCGAAAGTCATCATACAAGACTCTAATCTAAAACATGTCTAAGGAATGAAATCTGACTAATAAATATCCATATTGTCAAGAGTAAGAAAATACATCATAAGAAAAAGTCCTTCAGGCGGCCTGGCATGGGAAGAAGCTCACCCTAAATCTATCAGCAAACGTCCTCCACGCTACATGTGAGGGCGGGTAGCAGTTTCCGTATCACAATCTGCACTCAAAAGAATGCAGCAAGGTAGTATCAGTACAAACACTATGTACCGGTAGATATCATAGGCCGACTAAGATTGTCAAGTCAACCAAGGATAATCACAATCAAATCACAAATAATGTCAAGAATCACAATCACGTAAGCCACAATGGAAATAAGTCTACCACAATGACCACACTCACTGTACACACATGCTAACTGATGTCATTTCTACGTAGTCATGACTTGCAGGGGACCCATGGTCTCCATGTACCACTCGTTCCGGAATACTCCTTGGACCCGAGCACAAACCTCAGCTCCGGAACGAACCTTGAACGCGGGACATATCAACGTACCTCTCGTTTTCGGAACTAACCTCCAACCACGAGCCCATAATCTAGGTCACATATGTGCTTTTCCATACCCCTTTACAAAACAGTGTTTCTTAGCTTCTCAATATCAATACTCAAATCATCATTCCATGTCACATTACCGTCGAGGAGATCATATTAGCTTCTCATTACAATACATCCACTACAGAATCAACACACAGTAATAGTGGCATGAAGCCTACACAATCACTGAATCACAATCACATAGGATTTTAGCCACACAATATCATTCATGAAAACTAAACATGCTTTCTCCTAAAGAATTCACAAACATACAATCAACTAACCAAAGTCTAACTCAAGTAGATCGTAACCTACCTCAATGTAGAGCTGGGATAACGCAAGTCACTTCGCTACAACCTTTCCTTTCCTTAAAGCCTCAGAATGCTCAAAGTTTAGAAATAGAAGGCTCAATGAGTCACAATTACTCAAATCACAAGTACCAATGCAAAAATACCCTTCCCTTTACCCCCATTCCGTGGGGTGGATGATTTCCTAGGTGTTAAGCAACTTATCAAGGGCCTTGTTAATCACTAATCATCAAATTATAACAATATTCTATCAATATTCCCATTACAAGCAGTTTTTATGGTCCAGACACCATTTTTATAGAACCTAGGTCTCCATTCACTTAGTTTATGACTCTAAGTATTCAATACATAATTAAGAGAAATTAACCCAAGCCTTTAGATGATAACTAAGGGGTAATAACCATAACCCATCAAGTTTAGAAGGTTTATTAATATTCTAGGGTTTCTATTTCAATTTCACCATTAAAGACCCACGAAGTGGATAACAATGATGAAGGCGAATAGAATGATAGAATGGAATAGATGGAACTTACCTCTCAAGAGTTTCTTGCCCTAGCTTGGAATTTCACCCTAGGTACTTGTTGGGAAGTGTGTTGGTGTTTTGTGAATATAGAATATGAGACTATGTATAAAAATCTCGGGCCACTGTTCTCCGTCGACCGCTACAGCGGTCATCACGCAGCTGCAGCGATCCCGCTGTAGCGGTCAAGTGACCGCTCTAGTGGACCAAAGGGAATCCGCTTGACCGCTTTGGCGGTATGTCCACCACTATAGCGGTGCCGCCATAGCAGTCCACCGCACGCCACAACAGCCACCGAGGACATTGATAGCCGCTGGCAGCGATCAAGCTGCCGCTTTAGCGGTACCACCGCAACGGTACTTCCACCGCCGTAGCGGTACTTCTTGGGCAGTGTGCTTGACTTTTTTTCCAGTTTTCCCCCTCTCACCCAACATTTCATCCGAGGCCTCAAAAACACAAAACAAACATGTACATAAACATAAAGACGTCCTACGAATCCACCTATGGCCTCAAAATTCCCAATGGAGTTCTAATTTTCTACGTCACCCCCCAACGGACTCAAGGAAATCAAGTAGCACCCACAAGCAAGTCAAGTTTCAGCTCACAAGCTTACGCGATTGAGTTTCTACTAGTTCGTTCTACCCTTGGAAAGATTACACTTGGTGGGTTGATCCTACATTTTCCATAACGACCGGAAGGGTCATTACACCAGATACCAATTAAAACACCGTTCGTCCCCGAACGGACAAAGATGAGAAATCTAGGGAGGAGTTACCTGTCTCGGTGAAAAGCTGAGGGTATTTGCTACGCATATCAGATTCTGTTTCCCAAGTAGCTTCTTCCACCGGACGATTCTTCCACTGAACTTTCACAGAGGCTATTTCCTTGGACCTCAACTTGCGAACATCCCTGTCTAAGATAGCAACGGGCTCTTCCTCATACGACAAATTCTCATCTAGCAAAATCGAATCCCAACGGATTATGTAGGAACCATCACCGTGGTACCTCTTCAACATCGACACATGGAACACCGGATGAACGCCTGATAGACCCGGAGGTAAAGCCAACTTGTAAGCCACTTCTCCCACACGTTTGAGGATCTCAAACGACCCAATATACCTCGGGCTAAGCTTGCCCTTCTTCCCAAACCTCATCACACCCTTCATGGGCAAGACCTTCAACAATACTTGCTCTCCTTCCTCAAACTTAAGATGTCAGACTTTGCGGTCCGCATACTTTTTCTGCCTATTTTGCGCTGCCAGAAGCTTGGCTTGAATCACTTTTACCTTCTCTAGAGACACTCTCAGAAGGTCAGTACCCCACGACTTCACCTCGAACGCATCAAACCATCCAATAGGACACCTACACCTCCTTCTATACAACACCTCAAATGGGGCCATATCAATACTCGAGTGATAGCTATTATTGTAGGCAAACTCAGCTAAAGGCAAGAATTGATCCCAATGCCTACCAAAATCTATCACGCACGCATGAAGCATATCCTGAAGAACCTGAATAGTTCGCTCAGACTGCCCATCAGTCTGAGGCTAGAAGGCTGTGCTAAGATCTAACTTCGTACCCAACTCCTCGTGCAAACACTCCCAAAACCTGGATGTGAACGTGGTGCCCCTGTCGGACACGATGGAGATAGGAACCCCGTGAAGTCTAAGCACCTCACGAATGTAGACTTTAGCCAATTTCTCCACATCATAAGTTATCTTCACCGGAATAAAATGGGCAGACTTAGTCAACCTGTCAACAATAACCCAGATAGAGTCAAACTTCCCTAGCGTCTTTGGAAGACCCACCACAAAATCCATGGCTATCCTTTCCCACTTCCACTCAGGAATGGGCATCCTCTGCAGTGTACCCCCAGGTTTTTGATGTTCATACTTCACCTGTTGGCAGTTCAGACACTGAGCAACGAACTCTACTATATCACGCTTCATCCCAGTCCACCAGTAATGTTGCCTCAAATCACGATACATCTTAGTGGCACCAGGATGAATAGAATATCTCAAACTGTGAGCCTCTGTCAGAATGGTCTTGATCAAGTCACCCACACGTGGCACACATACTCGCCCTTTGATTCGCAACACGCCCTCCTTATTAATCACAGCTTCCTTAGCCTCACCACGCAACACCTTATCACGTATTTTGCACAACTTAGCATCCTCAAACTGCTTAGCTTTAATCTGCTCTAAAAATGATGATCGAGCCTCAACACAAGCCAACACCTTACCTTTGTTAGAAATATCCACAGTTTCTCATAAAACTGTTAGCTAGAGTCTGAACCTCTCTAGCTAACGGACGCTCCGAAGAAATCAAACGAGCCAAACTTCCCATACTAGTCGACTTCCTGCTCAATGCGTCAGCCACTACATTTGCCTTACCAGGATGATACAGAATGGTGATGTCATAGTCTTTCAGCAGTTCCATCCATCTCTGCTGCCTAGAGTTCAGATCCCTCTGAGTGAACACATGCTGCAAACTGCGATGGTCTGTGTATACCTCACAATGGACACCATACAAGTAGTGCCTCAAGATTTTCAATGCAAACACCACCGCTGCCAACTCTATATGATGAGTAGGATAACTCTTCTCATGCACCTTCAACTGCCGAGAAGCATAAGCAATCACCATCTTTTTCTGCATCAAAACAACACCCAAACCAGAACGTGAAGCATCACAATAAAAAAGCAAAACCCTTGTCCTCCACGGGCAATGCTAGAATCGGTGCTGTAGTCAACAATGTTTTGAGCTTTTGAAATCTCTCCTCACATTCGTCGGAATAATGAAACGGTACCTCTTTCCGAGTCAAGCGGGTCAAATGAGAAGCAATAAAGGCAAACCCTTTCACAAACTGATGATAATAGCTAGCCAGACCTACGAAACTACTGATCTCGGTAACTGATGTGGGCCTAGCCCATTCCTTGACTGCCTGAATTTTCTGAGAATCCACCATAATACCCTCTTTCGAAATAACATGCCCCAAGAAAGACACAGAAGACAACGTAATTCACACTTGGAGAATTTATCATACAACTCCTTCTCTCGCAATACCCCAAAAATAATTCTCAAATGTTTCTCATGCTCTTCGTTACTCCTAGAGTACACCAGGATATCATCAATGACCACTAGTACGAATGAGTCAAAATAGAGCTTAAACACACTGTTCATCAAATCCATGAACGCAGCTGGGGAATTCGTAAGCCCAAAAGACATAACCATGAACTCATAATGCCCATACCTGGTCCGAAAAGCGGTTTTAGGAACATCCTCTGCCCGAATCTTCAACTGATGGTACCCTGACCTTAAGTCAATTTTTGAGAACACAGAAGCTCCCTGTAACTGATCAAACAAGTCATCAATATGGGGAATGGGATACTTGTTTCGGACAGTTACCTTATTCAGCTGACGGTAATCAATACACATGCGCATAGACCCATCCTTTTTCTTAACAAACAACACAGGAGCACCCTACAGAGAGGCACTCAGGAGAACAAACCCCTTACTCAGAAGATCTTGCAACTGCTTCTTCAATTCTTTGAGTTCTGCTGGCGCCAAGGGATGGAGTATCTGCACTGGTGTCACAGATATGTGCCAGATAAGCTATACAACCCATCTCTACTAGCTTCCTAGCAAGAACAAAGGATATTACTTTCTTAGGAAGAGGACTAATGTTACCCTTCGACTAGAGTCTGGGTGCCCTGAGCATGGCTAGTGTAACAGTCTTAGAATGGCAATCTAGTGTAGCATAATGCGGGGACAACCAACTCATACCCAATATAACATCGAAATCTACCATGTCTAAGATCATCAAATCCGTCCAATTACTATATCCCATAAAAGTAATCACACACGAAGGGTAGACGGTATCCACCACCACAGAGTTCCTAATAGGAGTAGATACATAAATAGGGGCATCAAGGGTATCACACATCATATCCAGACCCATAGCAAAATAGGTAGATACATAAGAAAAAGTCGACCCTGGATCAAACAAAACAGAAGCTATCTAGTCATAAACTGAGATAGTACCTGTGATCGGGTCTACCTAGAAAAGCGTACAAATGATCGCGCCCTCCCGTCTCTTGTGAACCACCTCGATTACCATTACCAATCTGAGCCCCGCCCCTACCGGGCTGCTGTCCGCCTCTACCTACCTGAGGACCACCTCGGTTAGGCTGGGCACTACCCCTACTCACAGTATGGCCGCCCCGCCCTGCCGGTACGTGATCCTTATCCCCTCGATCTGGTGTAAATGGAGTTAGGGGAGCCTGATACTGAGTCCCCAGTCCACTCTGTCTAAGTCTGGGATAATACCTCTTGAGATGCCCTATCTCACCATACTCGAAGCAAGCATGGTCCAACGTAGGCAGCTGAACAGAAGCTGATGAAGCAGTGTAGCCTCCATGCTAACCGGAAGCCTGATAATTTGCCCCTGATGGGCCCCTAGCTGACACTTGCATCGCTGACTGAACCGGACGCCCTAAATACACCTGTGAACCTTGACCCCTCGAAAAGGAGTTACTAAACATCCCAGCCCTACGGGCCTTTTTCTATACCTACTTCGCATGACTCTCCTGCCTAATACCCTCAACAGTACGGACATGCTCCATTATCTCCTGGAATGAAGCCCCAGTGGCTACAAGCGGAAGAGCCGATAACTGAAGCCCAGTGTTCAACCCCTCCACGAACCGCCGTATACTCTCCCACTGAGTGGCCAGTAACTAAGGAGCATATCATGACAGGGAGTGGAAATGGGACTCAAACATAGCAACCGATGAGTTCCCCTGATCAATAGTAGCGAACTCATCCTTCCTTCGGTCCCTCAGGGTACGCAGAACGTACTTATCTAGAAACATAGAGTAAAACTGAATCCAAGTCAACGGAGGATACCCAGCTCGCCTTCACTCCACATATGCCCTCTACCAAAGCTTCGCACCACCCAAGAACTGGAAGGTCACAAACTCTAACCCGTACTTGTCCACAACCCCCGTCTTATGGAGCCTCTCGTGACAGTCGATGATGAACTCATATGCATCCTCTGACTCAGTACCATAGAATACAGGAGGCTTCATTTTAGTGAATCTCCAAAACAGATCATGCTCCTTGCCAGTCATTACTGGCCCTGCAACTGGCCTCCGACAGGCCTCAAAATCCTGAACTTCCTCCAAATGAGGTGCCATTGCTGCTGCATGCTGAACTCTCAGAGCCCGTGCTCTATCCGGACCTGGGGCTGCTACTCCTGTGCCTCTACCTACTGGATCGGCTAGTATAGCTTCGTCCTGTGCTAACCCATGCAACCAATTCAGCACCTGTGCCATTGCATCTGGTATAACCTGAGCAGTTGTAGCTCTTGGCGGAACTGGTACTACTGCTGGCTGGGCTGGTACGGCGATATCTCCCACTGCCTCGTTAGGAACCACTGGAGGCACGGGGTCAACCACTGGGATTCCGCCCCCAGCTGGGGCCGCCCCTCTGCCAGCTCCTTTGCCTCCACCTCTACCTCTAGCTGCTACCGCACGTGTTCTCGCCATCTGCGAGAGAATGAAGGATAGTCATATACCAATTTTAATCAGCAGATACCAATTGCAATCAAGTAGCACGAAAGAAAGAAGGAAAAGGGAGTTTTCCTAGTGCCTGGTAGCCTCTCGAAGATAAGTGCAGACGTCTCCATACCGATCCGCAAGACTCTACAAGACATGTCCTTTTACGATGAGATCGACAAACTTAAAGCTCTGATACCAACTCTGTCATGACCCAACTTGCCATGACTGGCACCCAACTAAGTCCTAGTGGGTGAACCAACACACAAGACATCTATCCATGCAAATCCAATTTTATATAAACCAAGCTAATCAGTTATTACTCATTCAAACATCAAATGAACAAAATAAGTCATGCCATAAAGTGCTGAAATAAGTGTGGAAGTTCTAACTATTAAAAAATTTCCAAAATCCGAAAGTCATCGTACAGGACTCTAATCTAAAACATGTCTAAGGAATGAAGTCTGACTAATAAATATCCATAATGTCGCAGTAAGAAAAGACATCATGAGAAGAAGATCTTCGGACGACCTGGCATGGGAAGAAGCTCACCCTAAATCTATCAGCAAACGTCCTCCACGCTAGATATGAGGGCGGGTAGCAGTCTCTGTTTCACAATCTACACTCAAAAGAATGCAGCAAGGTAGTATCAGTACAAACACTATGTACCGGTAGATATCATAGGCCAACTAAGATTAGTATATAATTCATAAAATCAATAGAATAAACAAGCCAGCGAACAGACATGAATATCAATAAACCACAGCAAGTCAACCAAGGATAATCACAATCAAATCACAAAGAATGTTAAGAATCACAATCACATCACAAAGAATGTCAAGAATCACAATCACATAAGCCACAACGAAAATAAGTTTACCGCAATGACCACACTCACTGTACTCACATGCTAACTGATATCATTACTAAGTAGTCATGACCTGCAGGGGACCCATGGTGTCCATGTACCACTTGTTCCGGAATACTCCTCGGACCCAAGCACAAACCTCCGCTCCAGAACGAACCTCGGATGCGGGACATATCAACGTACCTCTCATTTTCAGAACTAACCTCTGACCACGAGCCTATAATCTAGGTCACATATGTGTCTTTCCATACCCCTTTACAGAACAGTGTTTCTTACCTTCTCAATATCAATACTCAAATCGTCATTCCATGTCACCTTACCATCAGGAAGATCATATTAGCTTATCATCACAATACATCCACTGCAGAATCAACACACAGTAATAGTGGCACAAAGCCTACACAATCACTCAATCATAATCACATAGGAGTTTAGCCACACAATATCATGCATGGAAACTAGACAGGCTTTTTCCTAAAGAATTCACAAACATACAATCAACTAACCAAAGTCTAACTCAAGTAGACCATAACCTACCTCAATGTAGAGCTGGGACAATGCAAGTCACTCCGCTATAGCCTTTCCTTTAATTAAAGCCTCAGAACGCTCAAAGTCTAGAAATAAAAGGGTCAATGAGTCACAATTACTCAAATCACAAGTACCCATGCAAGAATACCCTTCCCTTTACCCCATTCTAAGGGGTGGATGATTTCTAGGTATTAAGTAACTTATCATGGCCTTAGTAATCATTAATCATCAAATTATAACAACATTCTATCAACATTCCCACTACAAACAGTTTTTTTTAGTCAAGACACCATTTTTATAGAACCCTAGGTTCACTTATTTTATGACTCTAAGTATTCAATTCATGATTAAGAGAAACTAACCCAAGCCTTTAGATGATAACTAAGGGGTAATAGCCCTAACCTATCAAGTTTAGAAGGTTTATTAATATTCTAGGGTTTCTATTTCAATTTCACCGTTAAAAACCCACGAAGGGGATAACAATCATGAAGGAGAATGGAATGATAGAATGGAATAGATTGATCAGAAATTGTTGAAGAAACAATAAGATCTTTCTTTGGTCCCTTCCAGGCGATCAGAAAAAAAAATGGTTAATATATTCAAGATAATTACGTATTTACAAAATACCATCTCAATTCATCCTATTTCATTAGATCTGGGATGTGATATGGTTCCGAAGGATGAACCGGATATGGACGGTTCTAATAAGATTTCTTTCTAGAACAAAAATCCATTTTTTGAGTTATTCGTCTATGCCATGACCGGAACAGTACTCCCGTTGCTTCGAATTCGAAACCTTTCCTTTTCTGAACAAGAACCTTAATCCTTCCAAATCAAGAGCAAGAATGCTTGCACCTTAATTCTCCGACTAACATATTCCATTTACGACCTCTTCTACTGTTACTAACCGAAAATCACCTAAACCCACTCAAGAGTGCACCGAAATATCATAAGTTTTGCAGAATGGTTAAGCCGAAAATAGTAAGTATCAAGCCACAACCCCAATCAACTAAAAGCTTCCCTTGCCATACTCGAACCTCAAAACTGACTATTCCACCAAATCAATCGCTTCACTAGTACCATCCTTCATGAAGTCCTCTCAAATGTATGATCCAACCCTGGTTATTCCGATAAGTCCATTATTCCAAATGTAATATCAAAAACCATTACTATGTTTATCCTTAAACTGTAGGGTGACCCTTACATACCATACACACAATCCTACCAACATATAATTTCACCGAAATACCCTTGCCAAAAGCCTTTAACTGAAGAATCCTCCTTCTATCTTAGTTTATGAGTTTACTGACCCAATATCCATACCCAAATGTTCTATCGTGAACTCACCTCTCATCGTTTCAATCGGTATTGCTGATCCTCAACTCTGTTATATCCCGTATTTTTAAACATTAGGACGTTCTAAAGCTAATCGCGACAAGTTAAGGACAAGACTATTTTGGAATACGGGATAGAGATTCTTAATCTCCGATTTTGTTTTTATCACAAGTTGCTTATAAATTTTATTTGGTATGAAAATATTATTGGAGATTAGGGATTAATTAACCAAGATTATATTATTAAAGTGGGATTAATGCTTAATCACATCACTAATTGGCCATAGTAGTAGTGGTGGGCTCACCCGTGACGTGGACAAGTAT
>NW_026716246.1:0-17807 GCF_029784015.1 Lycium ferocissimum
AAATTCTAGAAGTCTTTTCAGCAGGGATTAGGGACTCAGGTGAGTCTTAGTACTGCGTTTCACCCCCATACAGACGGACAACCGAAGCGTACTATACAAACCTTTGAGGATATGCTCAGAGCTTGTGTACTTGACTTTCAAAGGAGTTGGGATGATCATTTTCCTCTTATCGAGTTCGCGTCTAACAACAGTTACCATTCCAGTATTCAGATGGCTCCTTATGAGGCCTTATATGGGCGGAGATGTAGATCGCCCATAAGGTGGTTCGATGTCAGGGAGAATCAGTTACTAGGCCCAGACTTAATTCAGCAAGCGGTTGATAAGGTGAATGAGATTAGAGAGAGGTTGCTAACGGCTCAGAGCTGACAGAAATCCTATGCAGATAATCGGCGACGTAAGCTAGAGTTCGAAATAGGCGATTGGGTGTTCCTGAAAGTTTCACCTATGAAGGGAGTGATGAGGTTTGGAAAGAAGGGTAAGTTGAGCCCTCGATATATTGGGCCATGTAAGATCTTCGTATAGACGGTGGCATATGAGCTAGAATTGCCTTCGAAGTTAGAGTCAGTGCATCCGGTACTCCATGTATCTATGCTTCGTAAGTGTATCGGAGATCCTTCGAGAGTGGTACCAGTGAATGACATTCAGGTGACCGAGCAGTTATCAGACGAAGAAGTTCTAGTAGCTATATTGGATAGACAGGTTCGTCGGTCGCGGACCAAGGATGTAGCTTCAGTTAAAGTCTTGTGATGGAATAAGAATGTTGAGGAAGTGACTTGAGAAGCGGAAGAGGCAATAAAGACTGAGTACCCGCATTTGGTCCCAGCAGTATATGAGGTTCGGTCAGAGGCATTATCGCCCCTCGGTATTATTTCATTTCAGTTGTCGTGATTGGTCCTGCGAGGCCATGGTATTGTTTGTTATGGTATGTGGCCCTGTGTGGCATTATTTTGGGTTATTGCTCGCAGGGTGGATTGGTATAAGAACAATGAGAAACTCGCAAAATTTTATAATCGGGATTGTTCGAACATTCGAGGACGAATCTTCCTAAGGGGGAGAGAATGTTACACCCCTCATGTTCGTTGTCACGACCCAACCCCGTAGGTCGTGACTAGTGCCCGAGCTGGACACTCATATACACCTGTTACTATAATCGTTCACAACTAGCATAATAAAGAACTTATATATATAAAAAGGCAAGACGTCGTCTCAAAACTGTCACATATATATACATACCACAGCAACCTGTCTCCTGAGGAGTTACAACTTTCAACAGACGACATCGTACATAAGCCGGCAAGGCTATTATAATATAGGGGAACGTCCCAGCCATACACGAGCCAACAAGGCTATCATAACACACGGCTTTCAAAACATATATATATGTATATATCTACGCAATCAAACAAGGTCGCTTACTACACATAATATCTCAAGACATATATATACGCAAGCCGACAAGGCTGCCACTACGAACGGGAACGCCCCAAACATAAGTCATACGCAGATACACCGAGCCGGTAACTATGCACAAACCCATACATATGTCTACGGACCTCTAAGGTAACAACGATATCATATGACGGGACGGGGCCCCGCCGTACCCTTTTGGATAAACACATATATAGAACGGAGAATCAGTACAAAAAATCTAGGCCTCGGGACAAGGGAGCACTCCAAGATAGCAGAATAGATATCCTAAGTGGCGGATCACCAAAACGAGCGTCGTACACAACGGGCATGAAACGCGGCCCCAGAAAGGGGGTCAGTACGGAATATGTACTGAGCATGTAAAGCATAAAATACAGTAAACAGGATCATACTGAAATAAAGAGTATAGGAAACTAGTACAATAACCAGAAAACCACAAGGCTTACCTTTGAACATAAATCATGCGTGTCAATATCATACTCAACTCGTTATGGGACTTAGTGACATAATTAGATAATCATCCTGTACATATGCATATATAACGTGTCCCGGCCCTCTAGTGAGGGACTCGGTGAATAGAATCATCATATACATATACATATAACGTGTCCGGCCCTCTAGTGGGGACTCGGTGAATAAAGCCATCATATGCCATCCTGGCAGCCGCCATCCCGTATCATCATATCCTCATGTCATCATATCATCATTTACATATACATATAACGTGTCCCGGCCCTCTAGTGAGGGACTCGGTGAATAATGCAGTGGAGTTGTGCACGAAAACATGTCCTGGCCCGGGACTCAGTGAAAGATGTAACAGTATGCACGAGCAGAGTAGTAAGTAACCATATGCACCCAAATCATCTTTTGAGACTCAATAGATAAGTAGACTAATTAACTCTTGAGTGTCAGGATGATAGCCATAATAAGTTCTCTCTAAATGTCATTACGAACTATATTAAGGAAAGTCTCAGGGGTCATAGACATGTATCAAATCAATACGGGACAGCTTATGAAAGTTAAGGACATTATTCATTATAGAATCCTTTAGGAATAGGAACTTTTATGCATCATTTACTATTCAATCATATAAAAGATGACAATGGCTCGACTATTGAGAGTTCTAACATCAAGAAGTGAATAAGGATCATAAATCATGCTCGGAACTTATGAATAGAATTACCCCAAGTGTTATATCCGGCATTTTTGCGTATTTGGAAAAATTTGGAAAGTTCGGAATAATCTTGGTTTGTAAGAAATAAGGCTACCTTTGGATCTTACTAGTATGAACATGTCGGCTATGGAAACATTAGTGCGGAATTATCGAGGAAGGTTAAGGGCAAAATCGGAATTTTGGAAATTTGTTTCATGAATTACAAGAAGTGGATATGGAATAATTGGGCTTGGAAACAAAAAAAGAAGAAGGAGAAGAGAGGCCCAACCGACCATAGCTAGCCCAAGCCCATGGAAAATTAATTCCATGTGGCAAATTATTATAAGAGACTATATATGAGTCATGAACTCATAGGAATATTCAAGAAAATCAAAGAAAAATCAAGAAGAGAAAAAGAGAGAGCCTTCGGCTCCAAGAGAAAAAAAGAAGAAGAAAGAAAAAAAATTCCTTGGCCTTCAATTTCAATCCAAAAATCTTGTTCCTCTTGAATTGATAACAAGCTCGAGACGCTCTTCGACGTGACATAATTGGTTAAGCGAAAGAACCACGTTTGCGGCAAGTTGGGATTTCAAGAAAGAGGTAAGAATTCTATTCTTATGTGTCATGGAATAAGTATGCATGTTATAATGCTTGGGAATGGATGAGAATTATGGAATAGTGATGTGTGTGTGCATGGCGTGTGTGTGAGTAGAAGGTGTGCTTGGCCGTGTGTGTATATATGTTGTATGTCTATGGTGAGTTGAATTTTGTGTTGAGTTCTAGTTGTGGTTATGGTGAAATTCATATTGTAAATGAAAGTTGAAAGAATTTGGTTGAGGTTGGAAAAATAGAATGTGGCCGTGTGGTGTTTGGTATGAAATGAAATTGAATTAAATTATTTAGTATGCCAATTGTGTTGTTGAGGTCTTGTGATGAAGATGGAAGGATAATGGTTTAAGTTAACATGAAAAATTTGTCGTTAAGTTGTTGTCGGAAAGTATGTGGGTTTATATAGCCTATGTAATTAAGAGAATGAATTTGTAAGATGCAAAGGGTGATTATTGTAAGTGAAATTGGAAGCTAAAAATATGTTGTGAATATTCATGATGAAAATTGGAGGTTTTAAGTGGAAGATGGATTTGGCGGAAAACTTGTATATCTTGTGAATAACTCATGGAAATGAAATGAAATACTTCTAAATCGTATGGTAATGACCTTGATTAATAATGAATGTGAAAATGTTGAGATTGGGTTGGAAATGAGAGTTATTGCATTGTGTCGGAAAGAGGACTAATTAGTCTATATTGTGCTTCATTGTAGTTGTTGGTATTGTGGATATTGTTGTTGGGTTGTTGTTGTTGATTGTTTTGAGCCGAGTTGAATCTCGGGGGTGTCGTATTTATAGGGGAAGTGCTGCCGAAATTTCGGTAGCCAAATAGAAACCAAAGATTGAAATGTCAACTTGCATGAATAGTAATTGGTAAAGATGACCATTTGCGATTTTTGACGAAACGAATTGGATCGGAATTTTGACGAGCTAAGACGTCCGCAAGGTATGTAAAGCTTACCTATTCTTCATATGGCATGTCCTAGACCTACTAGGCCGAAAATGGAACCTCGGGACTAATCGCTCCTAGAAATTCGAATTTGATTTTGGTTACTATTTATTCGGCGCAATTGAATCAAAATGCTTATCTTCGATTATAAGAACGCATAAATCTTTGTATCTTTTTCGCAAATGAATCCAAATGGCTCCGAAACTTCTATAGACAATTTTATGGAGCCTAATGTTTGTAAATTATGTTCGCCGCCCGGCTTGACCCGAGGTGGGCCCGCAAGTCCCGAGACTTCCTTTACTTGGTTTGTCCGACTCATTTCCGTACGATCCGAAAAGGAAGTGTTTGCTTATGATTCTAAGGTCCGTTCGAATGTCTTATTATGTTATTTGAACGCTCATCACTATGAGCGCTACTATATTTTCCGAGAATAACTTACGATATGTTTTTCGAAAAATTGATAACTAAAAGTCCGCAACCTTTGTACACTAATTTCCGATTTATTTGATACTCGCTTTGAGCTTTCTGATACTAATGTATTTGTATATGAAATTATGTGTCGATTTCTGGAGTTTACTTTAATATGCATATGATTTCTGCACTACTCTGTTCGTGCCGATTATTATGATTTCGTTCGCCGGTACCCGGGCCGGTTTTGTGATCGTGCGCCCTATGACATATTCGGCAGTATGATGTGTTACGGTTTCCGAGGCCTCGCCATAGGGCCGGTTACCGTCTATGGTGTTATGATGTGATATGGCTTCTGTTATGTTTGATGATGTGATGTGTGTGATATTATGATTTGTTCGGAGTTGTACGGAGATTTGAAAGCTTCTGGAGTATGATGTGTTGTGGCACCAGCGTCAGGGGGTGACCACGTTCCTGAGCCTTATGCACGATTTTTATTTGCATTCTGCACATTTGCATTCCGTACAGGTTTGGGTCTGTTACTTCTGTATTTGTTCTGTATCTTCTGACTTCAGTTATGATTTGGATTACCGTACCTTCTGCTTTACATACTCGGCACTTTTTCCGCACCGACCCCCTTCCGCGCGGGGTTGCGTTTCATGCCGCGCAGGTACAGGCGCTCGGTTGGGTGATTTCCCGGTTTAGGCTACCTATTCTGCTACATTGGAGTGCTCCCTTCGATCCGGAGCCCACATTTGGTATATATGCTCTGCTTTGGATATTCTGTATATTTGCTACTGTTTGGGTACGGCGGGGCCCTGTCCCGTCATATGTTCGTATGTCTGTTCGTTTGTGAGAGGCCACGTAGTCATGTTTGTGGGTCGTGGGTCCGGGCCTCGGTTGTGTGTGGTTTCGGTTCGTCTATATATGATTTCGATTTGCGTCCTTAAGCGGCCCCGTATGCTACTATGGCCGATATGGCCCATCTGTTTGCATGAGTGTGTCTGGGCGATGTACATTCCGCCAACTTTGATTCCGATGTGATGTTTGACACGGGCGACCGCTTAGGAACGCATTTGTATGATGTCAGTTTTCGATTATCGGTCCGAATAATGTCTGTTAAATCCGATCGTGTGGTATTTTGATGATTTGATTTGTAAGTCTGTTCGGGTGCCTGAGTAGGGCACCAGTCACGGCCCACGGAGCTGGGTCGTGACAAAAGTGGTATCAGAGCGGTCAGTCCTCGGAATGTCTACAGGCCGTGTCTCGTAGAGTCTTGTTTATCGGTGTGTTGTGCACCACATCTATAAGCAGGAGGCTACAGGACATTTAGGATGTTACCTTTCTTTGGATCTTAGATCGTGCGATAGAGCCACCGCAGAAATGAATTCCTTTTACTAACTTTTGATTTCAAATTTTGGGAACGGTATCGACGTAAGATAGTGTCCGATGATGTCAGGAGCTACACCGTATGCAGATAAGCAATGGTATGAAGGACGAATGATGGGTAAGGTATTTGAAGCACGATTGTAACGTAAAGTTGAAAATTGAAAGAGAAAGGAAAAGCCGATGTCTTAATGGTTCTAAATAATGGTGAATGAAACGTTTTCATTGTCAGTGGCAATTAAGGAGACCGTGATGAAAAGGAATGATATGTATGTGAACGGGAGTGAATTGATGATTGTATAGTTAGAAATATGAACAAATTTCTTTAAAAGGTGGTGGGACCCGCTACGAAATTTTTCAAAAATTTAGAAAGACTCCGAACTACCCTAAATTACGTGACAAAGGCCGTGTGGGGCAATTGACGTGGTTATATTAGCAATAACGCATCAGAACGCACGAAAGTTTCGAAGTTAAGCGTGCTAAGACCAGAGCAATTCTGGGATGGGTGACCCCCTGGGAAGGATATGAAATTTCACAATTATAGGTATAAGAAATGCATGGAAATTTGGGGTAACCTAAAGGAAAAGTAAGGGTCAGAGAATGGATTGACTCTGATTACGTTATGAATTATGGCTGTAAGAGATCTAACATGACGAGGTTCGAAAAAGAAAGTGAGTAAGGATATTGGAACAAAGGAAGGATAAGAAATGTGATTAAGCAAAACCTTCGAAAGAGGCCGACAGACGATGCATAAAACCCTGATGTGGAAGTGTGACGAACGAGTTTGTAAATAAGCGAGAAGTGACGGTGCAGAACAAAAAGAAAATTGAGGATTTGGAAAGGAAGCCCCTCTGTAATAAGGAAAAGAAGAAAGAGCAACGTGGTTCTGAAATCAGGATAAGTTTAAATAAGCATTTGGGAATGTTTGTAGGTAAGATGATGTATATGGATATGTATGATTGTTTCTTGGTGACCATATTGGTCAAGGAAAAGATATGTGTAGAAAGGGTGTTGTTCGGGGATCTTTGACTTACAAATTATGTTGCAATACCTAGATCGAGTTAGAAGAAATTAGGAAAGGGTTCGAATGAGAATTCGAAAACATTGCGAATGGATATGTGGTAATGACCTTTTTGCGATAAGACAACGCTGGTAAGGATGTAAACTCAATTGCTGTAGTCTATCGAATGTTTTGATGAAATAATTCGGGGCACGAAAATTCGAGTGAGTAAGGAAACGTTAGCAAGGGAACTTCCGTAAACCCCGAAGCATTAGTGAAAGGTGGTCTGACTTTGATCGAGATTTTGTATGCCATACTTCTACACCTCCGATTTCGATGAAACTCTGTCTATTATGCCTCTGTATCTCCAAATCCGATTATGCTTCTATCTGATGTACCTCTGTACATCCGACTTTGATTACGAATGCAGTTTGACATATCTCTGTACGCCTAACTCTGGTTACGAATCTGTCCGACGTAGCCCCGTACGTCTGATTCTGGTTACAAATCTGTCTGATATACCTTCGTATGTGTGACTCTGATTACGGTCTGTTCGATATACTCCGGTACGTTTGGCTTTGGTTATGAACCTGTTTGATATGACGTCGGAGTATGATTTTGTCTCGTGCTTCTGTACTTCCGAATCGGGATGCATTTTGTCCGATATACTTTTGTACGTCCGACTCGATCAAATTTGTCCGATATATCGTACGTCCGACTCCGATCACGGATGTCCGGTTTACCTCCATACGTCGATTCGATTATGGACCTATCCGATATACGCACATCCGACTCGATTATGGGTTTGTCCGATATGCTCCTGTGTGTCTGGTTCTGATTACGAATCTGCTTAAGATAACGTCGGATTATGCTTCGCCTCGTCGTACTTTGATTTCGGATCCGGATTCGACCCCGTCCGACATCCGTCCGATCTTCTGGCTCAGATAAAGATTCTGTTCGTCATCTGTCCTATTTAAGATTATGCCAACCGCTGGACTAATGAAGGTTTCGAGCAGCCCTAATGCGGTAATATCAGAGAATGATGGAAAAAGTTGGAAAAGAAATGCTCTCACAAGCGCTCTGATTAAATACGAGTATGTGGTTGGCAAGAGAACCCCCCCCCCCCTGAGGAGTTTTCTTTTCAGACCTATAAGGCTAATTTAACATTCGAGGACGAATGTTCTAAAGGGGGGGAGGATGTTATATCCGGCATTTTTGCGTATTTGGAAAAAATTTGGAAAGTTCGGAATAATCTTGGTTTGTAAGAAATAAGGCCACCTTTGGATCTTACTAGTATGAACATGTCGGCTATGGAAACATTAGTGCGGAATTATCGAGGAAGGTTAAGGGCAAAATCGGAATTTTGGAAATTTGTTTCATGAATTACAAGAAATGGATATGGAATAATTGGGCTTGGAAACAAAAAAAAAAGAAGGAGAAGAGAGGCCAACATAGTATGGCCATAGCTAGCCCAAGCCCATGGAAAATTAATTCCATGTGGCAAATTATTATAAGGGACTATATATGAGTCATGAACTCATAGGAATATTCAAGAAAATCAAAGAAAAATCAAGAAGAGAAAAGAGAGAGCCTTTGGCTCCAAGAAGAAAAAAAAAGAAGAAAAAAAAAAAAATTTTTGGCCTTCAATTTCAATCCAAAAATCTTGTTCCTCTTGAATTGATAACAAGCTCGAGACGCTCTTCGACGTGACATAATTGGTTAAGCGAAAGAACCACGTTTGCGGCGAGTTGGGATTTCAAGAAAGAGGTAAGAACTCTATTCTTATGTGTCATGGAATAAGTATGCATGTTATAATGCTTGGGAATGGATGAGAACTATGGAATAGTGATGTGTGTGTGCATGGCGTGTGTGTGAGTAGAAGGTGTGCTTGGCCGTGTGTGTATATATGTTGTATGTCTATGGTGAGTTGAATTTTGTGTTGAGTTCTAGTTGTGGTTATGGTGAAATTCATATTGTAAATGAAAGTTGAAAGAATTTGGTTGAGGTTGGAAAAAGAGAATGTGGCCGTGTGGTGTTTGGTATGAAATGAAATTGAATTAAATTATTTAGTATGCCAATTGGGTTGTTGAGGTCTTGTATGAAGATGGAAGGATAATGGTTTAAGTTAACATGAAAAATTTGTCGTTAAGTTGTTGTCGGAAAGTATGTGGGTTTATATAGCCTATGTAATTAAGAGAATGGAATTTGTAAGATGCAAATGATTATTGTAAGTGAAATTGGAAGACAAAAATATGTTGTGAATATTCATGATGAAAATTGGAGGTTTTAAGTGGAAGATGGATTTGATGGAAAACTTGTATATCTTGTGAATAACTCAGGAAATGAAATGAAATACTTCTAAATCGTATGGTAATGACCTTGATTAATAATGAATGTGAAAATGTTGAGATTGGGTTGGAAATGAGAGTTATTGCATTGTGTCGGAAAGAGGACTAATTAGTCTATATTGTGCTTCATTGTAGTTGTTGGTATTGTGGATATTGTTGTTGGGTCGTTGTTGTTGATTGTTTGAGCCGAGTTTAATCTCGGGGGTGTCATTTATAGGGGAAGTGCCGCCCAAATTTTTATAGCCAAATAAAAACCAAAGATTGAAATGTCAACTGCATGAATAGTAATTGGCAAAGATGACCATTTGCGGATTTTCGACGAAACGGGATTGAGATTGGACGAGCATAAGACGTCCGTAAGGTATGTAGAGCTTACCTATTCTTCATATGGCATGTCCTAGACCTACTAGGCCGAAAATGGAACCTCGGGACTAATCTCGCTCCTAGAAATTCGAATTTGATTTTGGTTACTATATTATTTAGCGCAATTGAATCAAAATGCTTATCTTAGATATAAGAACGCATAAACCTTTGTATCTTTCGTAAATGAATCCAAATGGCTCCGAAACTTTCACGGATAATTTTATGGAGCCTAATGTTTGTAAATTATGTTCGCCGCCCGGCTTGACCCGAGGTGGGCCCGCAAGTCCCGAGACTTCCCTTACTTGGTTTGTCCGACTCATTTCCGTACGATCGAAAAGGAAGTGTTTGCTTATGATTCTAAGGTCCGTTCGAATGTCTTATTATGTTATTTGAACGCTCATCACTATGAGCGCTACTATATTTTCCGAGAATAACTTACGATATGTTTTTCGAAAAATTGATAACTAAAAGTCCGCAACCTTTGTACACTAATTTCCGATTTATTTGATACTCGCTTTGAGCTTTCTATACTAATGTATTTGTATATGAAATTATGTGTCGATTTACGGAGTTTACTTTAATATGCATATGATTTACTCGCACTACTCGTTCGTGCCGATTATTATGATTTCGTTCGCCGGTACCGGGCCGGTTTGTGATCGTGCGCTCTATGACATATTCGGCAAGTATGATGTGTTACGGTTTCCGAGGCCTCGCCATAGGGCCGGTTACCGTCTATGGTGTTATGATGTGATATGGCTTCGTTATGTTTGATGATGTGATGTGTGTGATATTATGATTTGTTCGGAGATGTACGGAGATTTGAAAGCTTACGGAGTATGATGTGTTGTGGCACCGGCGTCGGGGTGACCACGTTCCCGAGCCTTATGCACGATTTTTATTTGCATTACTCGCACATTTGCATTCCGTGCGGGTTTGGGTCCGTTACATTTTCGTATTTGTTCGTTCTTCTCACTCCAGTTATGATTTGGATTCTCGTACCTTCTCGCTTACATACTCGTACTTTTTCCGTACCGACCCCTTTCGTGGGGGTGCGTTTCATGCCGCGCGGTACGGTGCGCTCGGTTGGGTGATTTCCCGTTTAGGCTACCTATTACGCTACATTGGAGTGCTCCCGCCGATCGATCCGGAGCCCACATTTGGTATATATGCTCTGCTTTGGATATTCTGTACATTTGCTACTGCTTGGGTACGGCGGGGCCCTGTCCCGTCATATGTTCGTATGTCTGTTCTGTTGTAGAGGCCTGTAGTCATGTTTGTGGGTCGTGGGTCCAGTCTGGTTGTGTGTGGTTTCGGTTCGTATATATATGATTTCGATTTGCGTCCTTAAGTGGCCCCGTATGCTACTATGGCCGATATGGCCCATCTGTTTGCATGAGTGTGTCGGCGATGTACATTCCGCCAACTTTGATTCCGATGTGATGTTTGACACGGGCGACCGCTTAGGACAGCATTTGTATGATGTCAGTTTTCGATTATCGGTCCGAATAATGTCTGTTAAATCCGATCGTGTGGTATTTTGATGATTTAATTTGTAAGTACTTTGTTCGGGTGTGAGTAGGGCACCGATCACGGCCACCGGGTCGGCCGTGACCCGAGCTCCTCATATCGTTTCATACTTACATCTAGGACATGCCAAAGAAAGAAAGGATAGGCTTTACATACCTTTAGCGTTTACTCGCGACACAACACGTATCGCCCAATAGTGTTTCAACCTATATTAAGACGTCAAGAACTACGATTAAACTACGAAGAGATTCAAAACGTATCCTAACGTTAATAATTCCTTTCGAGATAATTGTGACGCTTCACTTATATCCAAACCAACTACATACAACCAAGCCAACATCACTAATCATGCATTCAAGTATCAACCCGAGACTTATTCAAACATGACTCGAGGAAACTCCGGACAGCCCGTACAACACTTCAAAATAGCCCAACCAACACACAATACAACACATAATCTTCCAAGTTCAACAAGAATAACAACAACACATTCTTTTCTTCCAAATTCATGAACTATACCAACAATCCATACGCTACAATATTATCCATATAAACGTAAGAAACTATATTAACAACATACTAACTTCAACAACAGCCCACCAACGATTTCAACTCCAATTTGAACCATCAAATACTTTCATTTTCATCATAAAATCCATAACAACAACAACCAAAATACCAAGCAAAATCAATTTACCATTTCCTACACAAGCAGCCCTACTAAACGGCTTCAACACCAACACACAAAGTTTCATGGATTTCATTCATTTCTACACACAACACGCACAAACCATCCATAATATATGCAAAAGAAGATTAAACTTTACCTTAAACACTTGATTTCTCAACAGACTAGAATTTGTGCCTTGAATTTAATACTTGTTCTTGCTATCTAGGATCAATCCCACGTTGATATACACCTTCTAAAGATTTGAATTGCTTGAAGAAAAATATTTTTTGATTAGCCCTCTGAACTTCAATCTCGGCCGGCCATGGTCGAGTGCATCTCTCTAACTCTAAAGGTTTCTATGTTTGTGAGGATGAAATGGTTTGATTTGTCATCAAATTTCCTTAAATATGATTCCTCTAACGTGGACACATGTCCCACTCATGGCTTGAGCCAATCAAATTTGGCCAAGCCATGGGTGGGACCCACACGACCACTTAATGACTAATTTGGGTTAATTTAACATTAAAATAATCCCTAATCCCCATTTAACAATCCAATCATGGTTAATTAATCCCTAATCTCCAATAATATTTCTATACCAAATAAAATTTATAAGCAACTTGTGCATTAAAACAAAATCGGAGGTTAAAAGTCTCTACCTCTGGATCCCAAAATAGTCTTGTCCTTAACTTGTCGCGATTAGCTTAGAATATCCCAATGTACAAAAATACGGGATATAACATCCTTCCCCCTAGAACATTCGTCCTCGAATGTTAAACTAATCTTTGAGTCTTATAGGGACTTCGGGGAGTCTCTTTTATTGTTATAACATATAGCTTTATTTACCAATCAATATAATCAACGAGGAGTTTAGATTACACGTAGGCATAGGAAACAAGTAGGGATACTTATTCTTCAACTCTCTTTAGCCTTACTGTGTCATTCTTCCCTGTTATTGTTCCGCCACAGTACCTTAACGGAAGCCACGTCTTTAGTACGCAACCTTCTCACCTGACGATCCAGTACAGCTATAGGCTGCTCCTCGTAGGATAACTCCTCTGTCACCTAGATATCATCTATGGGAAATACTCTGGAAGGATCACCTATACATTTGCGAAGCATTGACACATGAAACACTGGGTGTACTGCTTCCAGATCAGATGGTAGGTCTAATTCATAGGCAACCTTGCCTACCTTATGGACAATCTGATAAGGCCCAATATACCTCGGGCTGAGCTTCCCCTTCTTGCTGAATCTCATTACACCCTTCATGGGTGACACCTTCAAGAATACCCAATCGCCAATCTGAAATTCTAAGTGTCAACGTCGATTATATGCATATGACTTCTGTCGACTCTGAGCTGCTAATAACCTTTCCCGAATAAGTTTTACCTTATCGATGGCTTATTGCCGAATCATATCCGGGCCGATTAGCTTAGTCTCTCCAATATCAAACCAGCCAATAGGTGATCCGCACTTCTCGCCCATACGCAGCCTCATACGGTGCCATCTCGGACGCTAGAATGGTAGTCGTTATTATAAGCAAACTCAACAAGTGCGGATGATCATCCGCTGCTCGAAATCAATAACACAAGCCCGCAACATATCTTCTAGCGTCCGAATAGTACGTTCAGCCTATCCGTCGATCGAGGGTGAAATGTTGTCTAAGACTCACCGTGTCCCTGATCCTTCCCCCGGAATGATCTCCAGTTAGCCGTAAACCGAGCCGCTGCCGTCCGATATAATAGATGTGAGAACCTCGTGAAGTCCTACTATCTCCTTGATATATAACCTTGCATAGCCTCGGTTGAATAAGTAGTCTGATTGGAAGAAAATGGGCTGATTTTTGTCAGCCTATCCACAATAATCCATATAGAGTCATACTTCCGTAGAGTGCGAGGTAAACTTGTAATGAAGTCCATATTCTGGAATCTTCAGCCTCATGTATTACTTCTTAACTCCTTTAAAAGACTTTAACTGTCACTCTACTTTTAGCTCTAATCTCTATCCTTAGAGTGAGTTATCAAGTAGCGATGATGTTCTCTCATATAATAACTTTACATAGCCACTTGGCTTTAGCGTCATCACCTGGTATAATTCGACATATTTTTGATTGGACATGTAAGTTCAACGTCATCGGTAACTAAATTTGTTCCGATCGTCTCACTTAAACCATTCTATAATTCCCTTAACCCAACTTGTAACATTCTAGGCACATTATCTCGTGTCATTTCTTTATCTTTAATTCAAACTCCTTCTATTGCCTTGTTACTCGGATTTTTGCGCTTAACTTTCCTGTCACACATTATGTTGCAATCTTTACAAATAATTCTCAACACTGTCTCCAATTACCATCCTGACTTCTATCCATTTATTGCTGGCTTTAGATCTTACTAACTTGTCTCGGAATATACCTTACTTCAAGTTTAAGCATCCATGTCAAATATATTACACCGTCAATTTCTCCATCTTACACTTGCATTTCGCACCCGCTTCCCCCCCCAAGGGTGTACTTATACCGTTATCGTTTATATTCTCGCTCTATGTCCCTATTTCCAATTTTCAAATTCATTTGATCCTTTTTCCAATTCACTTGGTATATCGTACCTTATCCATGTCTTTTCCTTATGATGTGTGATTCTTTGATTATCCACGTACTTAAACCTTAACAACATCACGAAGCGACGAGAACCTTTCTATATTTATAGTACAAAATTTCATCTGATAATTTGTACTCGAGTAATGCGACCAATGTAACAACTCATCCGAGGCCACATTCCACTCATTCCAATCAATAGTTAATTAGTACTTGTAGTCGTTCCAATCTCGATTAGACAAACTTATATTCCTGTCCAAAGTTCTCTTGAAATATTATCTTTATCCCAACCTATATCATCTGTTTCCTTTGATGAGTTTATAATACACCATTTGTTCCTCAGCCTACCATCTTTGTCCCTTAAGGATTTCGCTATTTTCGAGGTGAAATCATGTGCACGCAGTACCCCCTTATGCCTTATATCTTTTCACCCTTGTTGTGTACCCAACACTGGCTTCTAACTTACTCGAAAACGTATCAAGTTCGTCTTAATAATGGTCTTATCTTATCACCATGTCGTCGTACTACACTTTTAAGTTCATAACTATATATTCCTCTTTCGTTCCATACTCGTACTCAATTAATTACGTCTATCTTGGGTGCTTCCGTTAGAATCCCCTTATCATTTCTCCCTTTTATGTCTATCTTTTATCCGGCACCCGAGGAATCTTATGCTACCCTTGTATCGTTCGGAAAGCATCACTTCTGCATAACCCCTTTCTCATTTACAAAATGTATTTCATTCATCCCTACTTGTTCTTATCATATTAGTCATTTTCTAGCACCCACTCTACCCCGTTGCTCATCGTTTTATAACTGGGTCTTTCACAGTCCGGTCACTTATAGTACTCGTATCCTTAGCTACACATGTCATGATCTATTACTACACCCTTATCTCGCTCTCTTCTTATTTCCTTCTTCCAATTAACCTTTCTTTTCTTATGCTCGCTATCATTTCCGTTATTAAATAACCCTTATTCCAAACTTCCCCTACAGAACTTGATAAGCCTTCCTTATTCGTTCTATAGCTCACTTTTTCGTTTCACGCTTGCCTTTTTATTCTAGCTACATAGATCACATCATAGCTTTGGTCACTTTCTCACTAGGCTTTACTTATTTTCACAACAATCCCCAATATATTCACATCATATCTTATTCGTAATCAATCCTATAATGTAACACTTTGTCACGACCCAACCTTATAGGCCGTGACTAGTGCCCGAGCTGGACACTCGTATACACCTGTTAACTATAATCAGCTCACAATTAGCATAATAAGGAACTTATATATGAAAGGCATGACGTCGTCCCAAAACTGCCGCATATATATACATATCACAACAACCTGTCTCCTGAGGAGTTACAACTTTCAACGTATAACATCGTATATAAGCCGCCAAGGCTATCATAATATAGGGGAACGTCCCAGCCATACAAGAGCCGACAAGGCTATTATAACACATAGCTTCCAAAACATGTATATATATATATATCTACGTAAGCCGACAAGGCTGCCACTAGGGATGGGAACGCCCCAAAACATAAGTCATACGGACGATTAATTGAACGGTAACTCATACAACCCGCACATATGTCCTGACTTAAGAGTAACAACAAGATCATATGACGGGACGTGGCCCCGTCGTACCCCCGAATGAACATGTACATATATCAAGATCCGTGCCAAAAGTCTAGACTCCGGAACAACGGAGCACTCCAAGATACCGAGTAGAAATCCTGGCCGAGGGGTCACCAAAATGAGCACCGTATCCGCGGCAGGAAACGCATGACCCCGAAGAAAAGGGGGTCGATGGGAATATGTACTGAGCATATAAAGCATAAAATACAGTAACAGGATCGTAATCGAAAAATAAGGAGTATAGAAAACAAGTACAATAACCGGGATACCAAAATGCTTGCTTTTGAACACAAATCATGCATGTTAATATCATATATCATATCCGGCCCATTATAGACTCGGTGAACATGGTCGCCACCCGTCTTTGGCGCCATAACATGACGCATACCTGTGAACTCGCATAACTCCGTATCCAAAGATAACTCCGTATCACAAAGATAACTCCATAACACGGCATAACACCATAACAATATAACACCATAACACCATAATAATATATATATATATATATATATCGTACCCGACCTCTAATGAGGACTCGGTGAAAAGATGTAATAACAGAATGCACAAACAGAGTAGTGAGTGACCATATGCATATAAATCATCTTTGAGACTCAATAAATAAGTAGACTAACCAACGCTCGAGTATCGGGATGATGTACATTAGCTGTCACGACCCAACCCCGCAGCCGTGACTAGTGCCCGAGCCGGACACTCGTATACACCCGTTAACTATAATCATCCACCACTAGCATAATAAGGAACTTATGAATAAAAAGGCAAGACATCGTCTTAAACCGTCGCATATAGATATGTATATTTAAATAACCCGTTCCTCGCGAGTCACAAACTTACCAACGATAACATCGTATATAAGCCGGCAAGGTTTTCACAACACGTGGAAACGCCCCAACTATACATATACGTAAGTCGACCAGCCGCTACCGCTACAACAACCCAAAACATATATATACGCAAGCCGACAAGGCTACTACGAACGGGAACGCCCCAAAACATAAGTCGTACGTACGAATCGAACAAAAGAATTATATACAAATCCACACATATGTCTGGCGTACCTCTAAGAGTAACAACAGCATCATAGGACGCGGACAGTGGCCCCGCCGTACCCCCGAATGAACATGTACATATATCGAAGATCTGTACAAAATTCGTACTCCGAACAACGGAGCACTCCAAGACAGCCGAGTAGAAATCCTAAGCCGAGGGTCACCAAATGAGCATCCGCATCCGCGGGCAGAAACAGCAGCCCCCGAAGGAGTGTGGGGTCGACGGAATATGCGACCGAGTATAAAGCATAAAAATACGTAGCCAGGATCGTAATCCGAAATAAGGAGTATAGCAAACAAGTACAATAACCAGATACCAAAATGCTTGCTTTTGAACACAAATCATGTATGTCAATATCATATATCATATCCGGCCCATTATAGGACTCGGTGAACACGGTCGTCACCCCGTCTTGGCGCCATAACACAAAGATAACCCGTAACATTACGCATAACTCCTTATCACAGCATAACTCCGTATCACAGCATAACTCCGTATCACAGCATAACTCCATAACACAGCATAACACCATAAGACAATATAACACCATAACACAAAAATAACACCCATAATAAATATATATATATATATATATATCGCCCCTCTAGCGAGGGGCCGTGAAAGATGTAAAAGAAACACCCAAAAAGAGTAAGTAGTGA